>NC_056734.1:610211676-610279176 GCF_019279795.1 Protopterus annectens | reverse complement strand
GGAAAAAATTTCCTATTGCAAACAGATCAGGGATTTCAACATCAAGCTTTACACTCAACAAAGAGCAGAATAATGGCTTCCAGTAATAAATTACTATGCTGAAACAAAAATCCTGCGACTTTCTGTATTTATGAAGAGAATACACCTATCACAGTGGGCCAATATGACATCTGAAAGCATCTCATTGCCATTCTGTCTGTTTAGCTACAAATCTATTTGGTTTCAGTGTTTATCTAAATTATTGTACATTTGTCTAATATCAAGTCTATATAAATAAAGTCTTCTCCAGGCAGAAGCTAAAGTGGGTCTAGTTGTAATCTGTTCACTATCAGCTCAATAAACAATCCCCAGGATTCACGAATCCTCCGTGTAAGACTAAATAAGTCTTATTCGGAAACTGCAGTTGAACGGTATGTCATCAGCGTGCCATGCATATTCATGAGGACATGCTGACTCCACTCCAAGTCTAACACGGACCATGCAGGAAGGCAGGGGGTGTGTCTGACTGCCGAGCAGTCCAAAGGTCCACGCCCCTGAAAGTGTCTGAATTGTGAAATGTCAACACACATGCGCGAGTCTGCTCAAATGTCTACATACCCAACAATACACTCCCTCACATTGTAAACCCCCAGTACAGTTATAAAATGTAAAACTTTTAATATTTTTTATAATTCCCGATATAGCTGCCCTTATTTGCGCATGTTTGCACGGGTGTGCCCATTGCTTAGCTGCAGTTAGCAATTTCGACATTGAAGAGCATAATAAGAAATGTTTATGCAAATTAAGTCAAATAGCAATAGCGTAGTGGTACAGCTTTCGCACAAAGAAGAGGCATTCACGGTTCGAGTCCCACCACTCTCCTTTCTATTTTATGTTTTAAATTAGTATATGAAATAATTCCTGACATATATGAATAAAATTTTACTAAAAAGCATTGAAATGACCTATGTATCAGTGAACAAAATGTATATATATATATATAAATATAAGAAGGATCTTGACATATAATTGCCCGTAGCTAAGCAGCGCTTTACCCAGCACAATATAGTTGCCCGTAGTTAAGCAGCGCTTTACCCAGCGCAGTATAGTTGCCCATAGCTAAGCAGCGCTTTACCCAGCGCAATAGGTTTGCATGGAGGTGCGCAGCATGCTAACCAGCGCACCGTAGGGCAATGTAGAGCAACGTAGAGCAAAGTTGCCTAAACACAGCCACACCCCCTAGCCTGTCTGGACAGTAGTAAAATAAAAAGCAATGACAAAGTTTGAACCCAGGACACTGTGCACCGTAATCAAAGCACTGCACTACTAAGCCATGACAGCTTAAGGTAAACAGCCATTGTTAACATACATATACTTATAAATGGTAGATTAACCATTGCTAAGCAGGTCTGCAGTCAGCCGAGAATTTTCAAAAATGGCCAATCTCAAAAAAGTGCGGGAAATGCGGCATATTTATGCTCCATAGGTGGGGATACTCGCCATAACTGATTGTAGCTCCCATCTGCAGTTAGAATGGCTGGTGCTGGAGAGGGTACTCGCTTTCGAGCGCAACGCTGGGTCATCGAGCAGTCAAAATACATGGTTTGGCTCCTTGTCCACTGTCATGAGTCAAGACTCCTGCAGGGCCAGTTCCAAGGGACGAAGTACAAAGCAGAGGCTTGGAACCGGTTAGCTCATGATCTCACCAGTGCCACAGGTGTCCCTCGGACTGGTGAGCAGGTCCATCACCACCATGCAGACCTGAAGAGACGGCAGCAGGACCTACTGAACCAATGGCTACAGGAGGCCCATGACATGCAAGATGCCCCACTACTGAGTAGATAGCCATGGAATGCAGTATGTAAGACATGCTAATTTAGTCTATATAATGGATAGGTATGTCTCAATATCCCTTCATTTACTTCACAGCTGCAGGTGTCCGTGCTGCGAATCAGCAAGTCTATGCAGATAGGCTTCTAAGGCTGCGCCACCAGGCAGGTTAGTAATTATTCTGCATGTATTGTTATATAAAATAGGTGAGAGAGCCTGAAAAAAAGTGTTGTAGCCCAATAATACAGCCATAAAATGCCATGAATAATTCCTCTGCATGTACTGTTATATAAAATGAGTCAGATAGCCAGAAAAAGAGTGTAGTAACCCATTAATAAAGGTAAAATAAGTCCAGAATAATATCTCTGCATGTACTGTCATATAAAATAAGTGAGCGAGCCTGAAAAAGAGTGTTGTAACCTATTAATAAATATATAATATGTCTTGAATATGTCTTCCATATGCACTGTAATATCAAATAAAGGGGAGAGCCTGTATAAAAGTGCGTAATGTAATTAATAAAGGTATAATACTTGGAGTGTGTCTGTGTCACTTACTTTGAAATGTTGTTGTACCCTTGCATTATATAAATAGTACTGTTGTATTAAGTGCTGTCAACCCACAGTTGGGCAGTCCCATATAAAGTGGATGAAGGAAGTGCCAGTAGCTGTGAAGCATTTATACAGTCCTCAACAGTCGGTTAATGGCTGGCATGCATAGGTAAATCTGGCACATAAGTAGCTTGTTAATGTGTTCCCCAGAAATGTGAGTGTGCTACATGAAATATCGGGTTATGTAGAAATTTAACTGAAAATGTCACGTGAACACATCCAGATATGTAGATATATAAATATAAATAAAATATACAACTATGTAGCAGTAACATCTGCATCTTGGACAGTTAGTATGTCAGATATAGGTCAGGTATATAATGAACTAGCCAAACCCATTACACAACCTAATGCATGTTGCTTAGTGTAATTATACATGTAGGGGATATACACCTGCAGTCAATAGGAATGTAGTGTAGACTAAAAGTGCTTATAAGATGTTAATGGAGGTTTCTTTTTACACCCTACTGTATGTGCATAAACAATGCAATTCCACACCTCAATGGGTATGTCTAATCTCAAAACATTTGTTGGGACATATGTCCTATTGCTCTATACATATCTGCATTTACTTTGATGCATGTGTCCTGTTCAAACACCACAATCTTGGTGGCCTGTTGCCACCAATCATCCCTGCATGCTGTTGTAATGTCCACTGTCGTTCAATATATGCATGTGTTATGCTTGCTGTTCAACTGTTGGAACCCTGGTGTGATGGGTTAATGGGAATATTACTGCATGCTGTTACAAATAATTTGGAATGCTGTTGTCTATGTTGTAATTAAACACACCTAATCACAGAATGTATGGGAAGGCCGGTCCCAGCGGACCCACCTGTCCCTCCTCAGCTGGCGATTGCACCTGGCACCAGCAGGTCCGGTGCCCAGCCCGGGCTCCCCTCCTCTGTTGGTCCTGTGCCACCTTCGGGTGGAAGTGCTGCAGGGGATGGGGCACGTCCCCCCGTGCAAGCCTGGGCGGAGAAGGGCCAACTGTCACCCTCCGAAGGGTCCGGGCTATGATGCATAGGGAGATCCAGCATTCAGTCGCTGATCACCTAAGCCAGCTTGAGGCGAGAGTGGCGTGACTCACGGGTGAGCCTGCCCCTCCTATGCAGCCCCCAGCCCAGCCACCCTCGGGGCTGTGAAGGTGCAGTGGTGACTGCCCATGGGTGGGGATCTCAGTTCCACTATTACCATCTGTGGGCTCATGGGCTTGCGATTTCCAAACATCTGTCCCCGTCACTTGTGTTCACCCACCCCATGTGTCATACTCCACCCCTGTATGAGTCTTGTTTGTCTTGTCTGTTTACCTCCCCAGCCTACCTCCCCAAATATACCTACTTCCTCTACCTCACATTCCACTCTCACCTGAAAAAAAAAAAGGGCACTCTGTTCCCACAAAACAATTACGCCACATACATAGCTGCCCATTTCACACACATGTCCGCTGGACATGTAAACTGATAATTATAATTGGCAGTACAACATACTTTGTTGTCCTCACCCCTCTGTCAGGGGTGGAAGGTTTCAAATTTCACTCCAAATTTATTGCATATGCACAGCTGTTGCTGATAAAGAAGTGGGCAGCTATGGACCTTCCCTACACCTGTCCTGCACATCCCGAGCTGGTTTCCCTACTGTCTTTCCCTCTTTGTGCCCCCTTTTTCACCACTTGCCTATCCCCCTATTATCAAAGATATTAGCGCGGTGGTTAGTGGGAGTAAGCACTTTTAAGCAGTAGTTAGCGGGTTTAAACTAGTGTGCGCATGTGTGAGCTTAGCTAAGTATTGCTAAGCGCCACGCAAACCCACGCAAACTCGCTTACAACTGCTTAAAAGTGCCTTAGTCACTCTGTATGTCAGGGCCCTTGTTCTGCTCAGCAACAAAATAAAACACCTCTCTCAGTCTCGAACCCCAGACCTTGGACACACTCGACTACATGAAGTACCACTAAACCACAGCAGACATACAATAATTTGGTGCTGAAATAAATATATCATGCAATATAATGAGTGAATGTAAAGGAAAAATAGGAAGGCCATAACACAAAGCTTGTTCTGTGGATCTTTACCAACAATTGTTGTGGAATTGCATTACATGACTGTGATAAGAAAAGCAGCCATTCTAGCAGCAAATAATGTTATAGAGGCACTTTACAAAACCCACACAGTATCATAGCAGGACAAACACCGGCATATCTGATTAGGACAGAGGCCATACTTCCTAACTGTGACTACTTTTCAGGGATGTTCCTGATTGTGAAACGTATTTTAGCTGTTTCCCTCTGAATCCCACTTAAAAGTACTGACATTAGTCAGAAAGGTGGACAGACCACCTGCCTTGATAAACTAACAGGTACTCACCAATCCTTTAAGTCCAGAAAGATAACATTCACACAATAATACATAATGCTCTCTGTATGTCTGCACCCCCCCCCAATTTTAAATATACAAGTGTGTTTAGGGTCTACCAAGGATGTAGGTAGGCATACTCAGTACTGGAATTGTCCATTTCTCCTGATAATCCTGTGCTAATGTCAACAATATAAAACACAAACCCTGCAGAAGTGAGTACATTAATATGCACAGTATAACAGTTCACAAACAGTTCATGTGCCAAAAGAATACTTCTCAATAATTACTTTTGTATGGCAGTTAATTATATAAGTAGAAAAGAAACTACATACTCACATATATCTTGTGTAAGCATTTGTAGGGGTGAGTTAAACTCTACACTGATAGCTCTGTACTGGAAGTGGCAACAGTCAGGTCTGAGTACAACATGTACATCACTGTCTATACCTCTAGCTTCAGATACAAGAAGTATACCAACCTTCTGACTTAAACAACAGTCTCCACAGCAAACAAGCATGGGCCCCACTCTGGAAATCTGAAAGGCTATGCCTACATAACTTAGCAATTTATAGCATTGGGTTGCTATGACAGTGAGTACTGCAATTACCACACAGCAGGCTGTATGCATTTACCAAATGCTGGGCACCAATTGGTGCAGAGGGCATCACATGCACATGTACAGATACCTATAAAAGCAGAATGTACTTGCTATCCCCATATGCAATCATTACATTGCACGTGTTATAGCATCTGTAAACCTGGAGAGGAGTAAAAAAAAATATTACTTAATAAAACAAAAATTTAATTAAGTAAAACAAATTTACTGAATTACTAACCAAAAATATTAATTAAGTAAAAAAAACTTAATTAATAACCAAAAAAAATTAAGTAAAAACAAACTTTACTTAATACCAAAAAAAAAAAAATGTCAAAACATACACAGACGGACCTGAAAGTGACAAACAGGTATGTAACAGATATGTGATTACCGGCAAGTAGTAGATGTTTATGAAGAGTACTGTACATACTTTGAAACATGCATATGTGGCAGCAATAGGTATGTATGCACTGATGTCATGCATAACTACTGCCATGGACAAATTAGTGTGTAGCTGTGTGCAGTGGGACATAACTGTGACATATGTAGCTCAGCATTAAATGTCAAACATCTGATTATGTTATCTATGTTCTGTACAGTACTGCTTATAATGGCCGTTTGGGGGAGTAGTGCAAACAGCTATATAAACCTGGATGTGACAGAGTAACACATGCATGATAGTCATATAATGTGTAGCTTAGCATTGGCAACTGCTGTACCAGGCTAGTATAGTAATGTAGCATTAGCAGCTATAAATACTCCCTGTAATATTACTGTTATACACACATGTGACAACTGTTCATGTTGTAGCAAGGCCCAACAGGTCATCCATGAGGTCTACGGACTTACAACAGTGTGGACCTTGTGTGTGTATGGCACACACATATGGAGAGATATTTATGTGTCAGATATATTAGCATCTTAACATGTGCATAGAGCAAGGGACATACTGCAACTGTTTGTGAAGGGTGGACATGTATATGTTGGTGAAGGTTGTTATGTGCATATTTTTATGTAGGTTGTAGTGTGTGGCAAACAAGACAGCATACAGTACTGGTATATGGCATGCGGTGATTAAACACTGTGGGTATGATTTGTTAGGTTTTTAGTCTTCCAGACAGGGAGTCCTGCTAAAGATACATGGGCTGAAAATACCTTCAATGCATTCTGCACAATATTGCAATATTATTACATAACTGTATCCCTCTCAACATTTGCATAATTGATATTCCCACCATGAATGGTGGACTGTATATGTGGCTGTATGTAAATCTATATGTACACGAATGGATGTTTATATGTACGCTCAAGCTCAATGTTGTAAATGTATTGCCATCCCTTTTGTTAAAAACCCTGTACCCATGAACTACCACATAGGTGGCAGTCTACTCAACACCAAAAGTGTGATAAGAGACCATGGGACACAGGTGAACAGTAATGTCCCTTTTGATAATTACAGTGCCACAGTAGTCATGTAAACTGTGTATATGTCATCAGAAAAGGTGTGTCATCCATGGAAAAAGAGGTCAGTGTTCCACTCTACTCATCAGTCATAAAACCCATCATAGAGTACAATGGCCCTTTTGGTATGCACCTCAGAAGACATCTACAGCAACTGTAGATGCCAGGCACATACCTCACAAAGAGTATTACCAGACTCAAACAGATGCCCTATGCAGACTGTCTTACAAAACCACAGCTGCACTGTGTCCCATACCGCCTACCCAGAGGCAACCTCTGCCTAACATACAAAGCTATGCCAAACCCACAGGTGTTGAACATGCTTCATGTAAACAGATCAAAATCCCTACAAGCTACACACTGTACTGATCTAAACCTTGTAACATCAAAAAACAGAACATGCTGGGGTGGTACACTCTCATCTCAGACACATACCATACTCTGGAACTAACTACCTATCAATAGCAAAGAAAGGTCCTCATTAGCAGTCGTCATGAATAATCATGATGAATGGATGTGAGACAGGAAATACAACCCGGGAATCACCTCTGTGGCTCTGCATGACAGGGGCACATGAACTTAAATTACATGGGTGTTGAAAGGCAGGGTACAGTATGGCTAGGCTTCTATAGGCCCTATGGCTAATAGCCTATTAGCTACCTAGGACCCGATACACACACGCATGTACTTGTTGCATTAATTGCTATGTGATGTTGACTGAGTGTGATGGTGAATGTGTAGGTGAATGTGTCAACGTTGTGTATATGTGTGATAACCTAGTGGGAAACTGTTTATATCATGGTATGTAGTATTCTAGCTCTGATCCCCACAAAATATATGTATGCTATTGCTAGGCAGGAAAAGCAGTATGGCATATGGTGTGACGTAGTCCCATGGTGTTGACTGGAGTGTGCCATTGTAGGCTAAAGCAGTGCATGTATGCTTATAGATTGTTAACACTAGTGAATACAAATCCCGTATGAACTGTAGTACTACCTGAAGCTGTAGGCCTACACAGCACAGTATGGTGTATATCCACATTGCTTGGAAACACTGTTTTGTTTGTTACCTGTAGTCCTCACACATTACATACCTCAAGCATAAGGTTTTGTAAGTGCTGACACACAGTACTGTATGGTACACAGGTAAAGCTCATCTGGGTTGCTATACCTTTGTGTCTTGTAGGTATGTCTGATGTGTGTGTGGGTATGCCTGTAACATGGCCTCAGTCGTATGTGTGTTACAGGATATAAGTGCATATCTAGCAACATGTATAGTGTAGTACAGCAGTATGCCACCTATATTGATGAATGTGCACATATGTTACTTAGGGGTTTGCTATCAACAAGTAGTGTGGTGTACTGGTAGTACTGTAAATGTACTTTACAATCATTTCAATGGATGACATATTTCTGTATGCATTAGCTTCATATATACCTCCTGTGGCTAGGTGGTGCATTGTGTCACATACAGTGTGCCATGTATTGTTGTATAGTCTTACATACTGGTTTCACATTGTTGCTGTGCAGAACATGGTATAATATATAGAACGTGACAGGCACTGTCAGGCAGTTGTGGGCTGAGCACTGATATGTGGTATTAAAAGTGTGTATCTACTGACAGCCAATAGGTTGCTATATATGGCATTTCATTGATATCTGTACTTTAGAATGTTAAGTGTGCCACATGACTTGCTCACAATTATTGTTTTATTGTCTTCCAGGGACATGTCTCACCATCGCAACCCTGCATATTCCCCTGAAGAGGAGGAAATCATAATATCCACCCTAGTACAACATCACACCCTGCTGTTCTCCAGAACCAGCCAGGACCAGCATGAGCACACTGCACCGTGGCAAGATGTTGTCCATCGGGTTAATGATGTAGGCATGCATAACCGGACTTATGAGCAGGTATGCCATCACTGCAGTGATTTAATTAGACATGTCCAGCACCATGCTTCCAATGTCCGCAGACAACAGCTTGCCACAGGTGGTGGTGCAGCATTACATCTGCCCCTTGCCAGAGTGGAAGAGCTGCTCCTCAGCGTGGTGGCTCCTGGCCAACCACTACAACAGACATGTGTCATCATGGAGGTCGGAGTCACCCAGCAAGTTGACTCAGAGCGTGCACGTAACATGGCTGTAGACTACTGTTAGCTCGATTGTTAGAACATGCATATGTCAGATGTGTACTGTGTATTTAGAAGATGTGGAGCCCGGTGTTGTGCAATACTGATACTTTGGAACATAATCTGTATGCCTGTGCCTGTCAACCGTTGTACTACTGTAAAATTGCAAATTCACAGCAGCAATGCCATAGTTAACACTAACAAACTGTCTCATATCCTTGTAGGTCCCTCTGGTGTGACAGCAAGACAGCAGACCCATGCTGGTGAGTGTTCTACAGTTAATATAGCAAATAACACGTGCATGTCATAGGTAAGTTGTAGGCCATATACACATGTAAAACACCTACACATAATGTATGCTCTGCATGTTTTCTGTGGGACTATGCACATCCCACTAACATTAGTAGCTGCCTCAAACACATGCAATACACAGAGCATCCCAAACAATTGTGGTACACTGTAGTGGACATTGTATAGGCGGAGTCAATACACATGCACACAACATACACCACTTTGTCATATGCAGTACGTGTTAATATGATACACATGACGTATTTAGACACCTGCTGTAAGGTCAGACTCCAGTATCCCAAATGTCATCCACACAGCACACATACTATACCTGAGGGGTAGAGGCCTTTCATGGGGCGGTGCGACACTCTTCAACACACAACACATTCATGTTAGGCAATGCTCCCTATTGAACACCTTACATACTCATGTAACAACTGCCTGTGAAATGGTTAATGTCGCCACAGTGCTGCAGCTCAGGTACAGCAAGATAGTTGCCAGTGTGGCACACATTAGTGGCCTTGAGTGGCCATATGATGCTGCCTGATGATGGCTCATGGTACTACACTGCATCCAGTTACAGTAACTACAGTACTACACATAGCATTCATTGCTATACACCTGACAGTTGTGTGCATCCAGCCATGGTATGTATACCTGTGAGTGATGGCGCACAGGACATTGAAAAGCATTTAATACTTGCACAGCAATGTTGTGAACATGTACACATTGTGTTCCAGGGTGAGGCCAATCATTGAACAACACACATGCATCAAAGACATGTATACTGTTATTAACAAGGACTCTCTACACTCGCACTGCATACTGTTGAGCAACACACATCCTGAATGTTGACACGTGTGATAGGACTCTGGCTTGTGATACTGTACTCCACCATCAACCACTAATGAGTATGTTCTGGATTGCTGTTAATGTGTGTGTGTGTGTGTGTGTGTGTGTGTGTGTGTGTGTGTGTGTGTGTGTGTGTGTGTGTGTGTGTCTACTTTAGTGAGTAGTGTATTTGTGTTCATGTGTTCATGTGTGCATGTGTTCATGTGTTCATGTGTGCATGTGTGCATGTGTGCTAACATCATGTACAGATTGTAAAGTGTGTTTCCTGTCTTCCTCTCACAGATGCTGAGGTTGTGTTGGTTGAGTGCAGCAGGGAACCTGAAGTCACTGCCACAAATAGTGGAAATGATGATACATGTGTTGTGGCACAGGCAGGTTTGATAGGGTCTGTTGTTGGGCCGCCAATCGACAGTACACAGCTTTCCACCCCATCTATGCGCACATTCATACTGCCAATCTATCCCTCATCACCAATGGCCTTAGCTGAGGGACAGCATACAGTAAGCATTGACCAGGATAGTGTGGTATCTATGGCACATGCATCCCCTCACAGCAGCCATACCCAGATTCCTGGAATGGTACCACATAGGCAGATGTCCACGGGTTCTTGTGGGAGCACTGCTGGTCGTAATGCCCCTGGCAGACATGCCCCCACAGGTCTTACAACCTCAGGTATGTTCCGGGCTGTAATGCAGGCACAGGCACGTATGGAACAGTACACCAGACAGAGACTAAGGGTGCAGAGGGCCCATAACACTGCTATCAATGACAGTATCCGTGACCTTGCCGGTGCCGTCCATAATTACACCGAGGTCATTGATAGATGTTGGGGGGAGACATTAGATGTCCTCCACAATGTCATGTCCATGTGCCAGGACAGTGCAGGATGGCTGAGATGTCGACGTGGATGTATGCCAACAACATCATCGTCTGGCAGTCATCGCGGACGACACACAAGTCACAGCCGCTCCCGTAGTGGCAGTACCAGCCCCAGCAATGTTGGGGCTGGACTGTCAATAGACCATCATAGAAGACCACGTGCACGTGGCTCTGGCCAGTCCCAGTAGGGTCATGGGTCCAGTCAACATCCCTCTGCCTCTGATGATAGTACCCAGTCTGGCATAGTACCCGATACTGTCCATGGCACCCCTGCCAGGCACAGGTACTGTGTCCATGGCCAGAGACAGTGATCTGTACAGCCTGGCAGGTACAATCTGTGGCTGTCCCACAACCTCCTGTATATGGCAGCCACATGGTGGAACTGTGTGCATGCAGACACATACACATAAACCAAACACCTAGGGCTAACACATGCACACACACATTACATCAACATTAACCCATGCTGTACTGTTGTCCCTCACACACACACACACACACACACACACACACACACACACACACACACACACACACACACACACACACACACACACACACACACATGCACACACATACACATACATGTCGATTGGATGGGTCAATGCCAGGCTCTGGCAAACCAACAACACACCCTGTGCATATGATGAAACTGTGCCACCTCCTGTCATCTGTAACATTGATGCAGGAACAGGCTAACATGGTGCTGATGCACAGGGTGACTTTATAGCAGTGTAGCAATGTTAGCATGTTGTCAACAGTAAAGTGTAATGATATCCTTGTAGGTATATCTGAGCAGGCATGATGCATTAAAGCTATGATTATCAATGTAGTATTGTTTACACCAGTGTTAATTCCAAAAATGTATTGTCTGCCCATGTGCCACTTGACTGATGTGTGTAGTTCTGGCAGCATGTGTTGGTGAGTGGACAGTATGTGTGTGATGTGTGCAGTGCAGATTTGCAGGTGTACATTTGTGAACATGGTGGAGGTGCACTGTCTGCATGTATGTGCATAGTGGACACATAGGAAGGGTGACATGCCCTGTATTACACAGTGTTAACACTTCATAGTTTCTATTGGTGGCCAGTATGCATTTTACTACACATATGTTTTAACTTGGGTACACATGTGTGTATGACATGGTTTGACACTATGCTGTGGGTGATACTGTTACTATCTGTCATTGGTTTGCATTCTGGTAGTATACACAACCTCAACAGCCTGACTATAACCAATCATTAGATGATGTCTTGACAACTGACACACAGATGTAGGAAACTTAGTAGCATTTGGATCCTTCCGGTACTATACTATACCAGTAACCAGTAGTATTGACCGCCACCCATTCCTGGGACCACTCCTGTTTGGCATGTAGCCCTCTTAGGTACAAGCAAACACACTAGGGATATGTCCGTCCACATCTGGAAATGCATACAGTGGCCTACAATGCATTCTCCGGATGAGACACTTATCCTCCACAAACAAGGGTATCATACAGACAGATACCTGTTGTACAACCCATGCTGTAAAGCTATAAACCAACTATAGCATAGTCATCCACATTTACTAAACATAGTATCCCGATAGTACCACATAGGTAGTAGCCCCCAACATGTAGAATGGGTATCGATGTGTACATACAGCCACGTGTTATGTCATCTGTCCTTTGGTATTCACATTTCCAAAAGTATTCTGAAGTCCCTCTGTGTATCACATAAGCAATAAGGGGTCTGTATGCATATCCACAAAGTTGTTGTACACCTATAATGAATGTTCATTATTGACAGACTTTGTTGTGTTTGAACATGCCTGAAATATACCCCAGGCATGAACCCTCACTCACACTATTCTACAGAAACTGTCATGGGTGTGTGTGACACGGGTGACCTAGGCCACAGATCACTACAGTGGCTGGCCTTGTCACAAACATACATATGTGACCCAAGGTCTGAGAAGCAACAGCACAATCTGTCAAAGGTAACAGATGTATTCATGTAGAAAGCAGGCTTCACACCTATGAACTAATTGAGGTCACATGTACATATATGTATTTGCCACACAGATACCTGAAGTGTGCAATGCACATACTGTTGGTTTACTGATATGTCATACAGTAGTAAAAGCAAAACCCACAGCCTATAGACCAACACTGTCACACACACTCAGCACTTGCAGGATTCAAACACCTACCGAACTATGTTATGATACTAGAGAAGTACGCATTAACATGACACGCTATATGTTTTACTAGGAGGTTGCATTTCCATTGCTATATTTGTAGGATGCTGATATCATCAGACTTGCCAAAAAGGAATATACCACTTTTAAGGTGTTTTCTTAGTCTCCAAAAAGGGCACTCCTCTCACGGAAAATCACACACAAACATACACCCACCCCACTCAGCAATTGTAGGATTCAAACCCCTACCTAACTAGGTCATGATACTAGGGAAGATACGCATTAACACAACACGCTATATGCTTGACTTTGTTTCCACTGCTATATTTGTGGGATGCTGACATCATCAGACTTGCCAAAGAGGAATACACCACTTTTAAGGTGTTTTCCTAGTCTCCAAAAAGGGCACTCCTCTCAAAGGAAATCACACACAAACATACACCCCCCCACACACACACGCAGAATTCAAACCCCTACCTCACTATGTTATGATACTAGAGAGATATGCATTAACACAACGCACGATATGCTTCACTGGGTGTTTTCATTTCCACTGCTGTATTTGTGGGATGCTGACATAATCAGACTTGCCAAAGAGGAATATACCACTTTTAAGGTGTTTTCCTAGTCTCCAAAAAGGGCACTCATCTCAAAAGAAATCACACACAAACATACACCTCCCACACACTCAACGATTGCAGGATTCAAACCCCTATCTAACGATGTTATGATACTAGAGAAATATGCATTATTACGATGCACTATATGCTTTAATGGGTGTTTTCATTTCTCCTGTTATATTTGTAGGATGCTGACATCATCAGACTAGACATGGTAATGTGTGTGCACTTTGTTTTATGCAATCCCAGGACTGAGCCATGGAGGACAGCAGGTGTTACCAGCTTGAACAGGACTCCACAATTCTTACCTTGTGTGATCTATCTGTGGCCCAGTTGCCAATCCATCAGATGACAATAGATATTTATGCACAGGTTGTTGGTTTTGTTGATATGACATGTGTCTGGGATGTTGGAAAAAAGGACTATTCAAAGTCTATGTGGGATGTGTGTAGCTCATTTCAGTGATGTATGTCCTGGGTGGCTGCCTTGCAAACAGTCTAGCAGGTTTGGGAACCATGATCTGCCCATGATCAAACCAAAGTTGGTAGGGTTGTGTGTTTGTAGGCTTCCAATAGCTCTGTTTATGACTTCAATCATGATGGACTCCATGGCCTTGCAGATCAGACTTCATAGGCTTATAAGACTATAGTTCCCATGGTCTGTTGTGCACCAACACTTGTGGAGTGTGCCATATGTTGCTGTAACCCATTCAACAGTTTCATATCCTGTAGAGAGGGTGAGGCTCAACAGACTGTTCAGGTGCAGGGTCTGTTTGTTCTGCAGTTCACTTATGACACATATAGGGAAACAATGTAATCCAATTGATGCCATGTTTTCTGCTTTGGAAGGAGCTGTTTACCCATTCTACATGTGATATATCCTGGTATGATGATAGGGCCTTTTGTTAGTGGGAGGTGGGTATGTATGTATGGCAGGATGTTGGCATTGTTAGTCATTTACAGTTGGCCCTGACTCAGGACATATATGAGTGTACATTGCTATTTATGACATAGCTGAAGGAAGTGTCATGGTTCTGTCTGGACTCCTTCACAGATAATCTTTCCATAACCTGGATTGGATAATGTCTGGAGTGCACATTGTTTATTGATGATACTGATTGCAGGTTTTTTATCTTCTTTGCTTTTCCACTTTCTATGAACAACCTAAGTATCTGTACAGGGTTCCAATATATTATATATGCGTCTGTTGTCATATAACTGTGTGCACAAGGCAGGATTGGTAAATAGTGAGAGATTCCTGGGTTAACACATGCAACTGCCAGATATGTGTGGCCCACTGCTGTACTCAAACATGGCCTAAGTGTGTGAGCATGCCCAGTGTGACCTTTCAGTATGTTGCTGTCTGAAGTCCACTACATTTGTTGACGTGTGTGAACACGCCCAATATTAACATTTATACTATATGTGTGTTGAAAATCAAGTTGTATTTTTACTGCAGGGCTCACCTTTGTGTCATAACTCTACAGGGATTATGCTGTGCCTGCAGGGTTTCCATGAGACACTTTGCATAAACTTATCAACATTTCTTCATACAGGCTGACCAGTGAAATACTGTCATGGTTTAGTGGTTCAGCACTGTGACTATAGGGCACAGTATCCTGGGTTCGAGGGCTATCACTGCTTTATATTTTCATACTGGGCAGACCAGACTGCTTAAGGACCAGTAAAGCAAATATGAGCATGTTTACCTGCTTTTGCTCAACTATGCCCAGCTTTGACCGAACTTGACCAACATTGCTCAATGTTAACCAACATTGCTGAATGTTGCCCAGTATTTCTCAACATTGGCCAAAGTTGTGCTAGTTAGTGTGTGCAATTTTGTTTACATATACTAAATAGTGGTAAAAGCTGTTTAGCACTGCTTTAAATTGCTTATAACATGGCAATCATGCCTCATGTGGTGCTGCAGGGCTGCCTATGTCAGATGCACATAGTACACTCCCTATACATGTTTGAAAACAGGTAGTGTCAAGTTAGGCATCCCTTTTACTATATGTGTGAGTCAGAGAGCGGTATCATTTCCAGGGTTCCTACTGTGCCAGTGTATGTGCAATGCGTTGCCTCTTTGCCGAGGCCAAAGCATACTGAGCACACCTCCTTCTGCCTACTGGGGCAGGCTCAGGTTGTTCCTCCTCTGAGTCACGCTCTGCCTGTGATGACCTTGGCAATGGTGGGGGGCTGTTTGGTCCGGGCCTATGCTGGTCCTGCTGCAGCTGTTTTCACAGGATCATATTATGTAGCATAGCACATACCATGACAATTTGGGTACATGTAGTTGGTGAGTACTGCAAGGCTCCACCAGATGTGTCCAGGCATCAGAACCATGACTTGAGCAGCCCAAACACATGCTCGATTACATTTCGTGTTTGTGCGTGTGCCTCATTATGGCATTCCTGTTCAGGTGTGTGTGCATTTCTGATGGGTGTCATCAGCCACAGCTCCAGTGCATATCCAGCATCCTCCACTAGGTGACCATGAGGGATGTCCCCATTGGCAAATGTCTGGTACAGCTGTGTCAGATGCCAGATATGGGAATCATGGTAGCTTCCAGGGCAGCCAGCACACACATTCAGTATTATGCCCTGGGCATCACACACGACCTGGCAGTTGATGGAGGGGAAGCCCTTGCGGTTAAAGTAGGCCCTACCCTGCTCACCACCTGGTGCTTTGATGCATATGTACGTGCAGTCTATTGCACCCATTACCTCAGGGTATTCCGCTATTTGCTGGAAAAGACGTATATTGCTGGCCAATACCTCATGGGAATTGGGGAAATATACATGAACACCGACATGTGCTGACATGGCATTCAGGAACTGGTGCAGTACCCTGGATGTTGATGCCTGTGAAATCCCCATCATATCACCAGTTGGTCTCTGGAAGGTACCTGTTGCTAGTATTCTTAGGCCAACACATACCTTGGTTTCCACTGGGATGGGTTCCCCTCTGTTGGTTCTGTGTGTGAGGCGTGGCCTGCACAGCTCAACAATTTGATGCATGAGGTCTCTGTCCACTCTATAGCGCTCCACTATCTCCAGCTCATGTAGCCCCTGGTAGGTTACCCTGGGCCTGTACACTCTTCTCCGTCTCCTCACTGTGGGTTGCTCAGCAGCATTCGCATTGTCACCACCCTCAGCATGTTGCATATGTCGCCTTATAACAGCAATGGCAGCCCCTAACATTTTTTTGTCTCAGTAAAGCTTTTTAAGTTTTCACTTCTCTTAGTTTACTGCAGTGTTGCAGTGTCTCTGAGGAAAACATTGTGCAAAGTTGTTTGCAGAGTTTTAAGTGCTGGGCTGGGCTGGGCTAGTGTACTGCCTGTGTAATTGCCTGATTCTGATTGTTTTCACCTACTAGCTCTGCTAGTTCTCTTTGATTAAGTTCCTACTATTTGTTGTGCTTCCTTTTCCCTTTCTGTTTCCACAGGGGGCAGGACCGCGCAAACAAGCACAAACATGCGCACACCAGCTCATACACGCGCACACATGCTTACATGGCACACAGCCTTGCTGACTCCTGCTTGAATGCGCGCACACAGGCGCAAACGCGTTTACACAGATTTCAACAACCTTACACATGCTTACCCCAGCTTAAACGCTCGCACACAGATGCACACGTGCGCACGCAGTCTTACTCGGATTTACAGGCGCGCACCTGTGCGCAAACACGTTGCAGGCACTTCGACAAGAAACGGCATACACCTTCAATTTCTTGACTTTAGCTAGGATACCTGTTGACACGCCTCTTCCAGTAATGAGTAACTGACAGCAAACACATGCCACTCTGCTCCAATGAGATTACATTCTTTCATACATACCCCCCTCATGATGTCACCTATCTTCAACTCTGATACTCCCCTTATCTTACTCTTACACTCCACAGACTTTGCTCATATGCCATGTAAAATTGGGATTCACTATCCTTACCCTCATTTGCATAAGATTGACTACTAATGCTTGGTTACATCTCTTAGACTGAGCTTCCCCCCTTAGCAACCTCTTCTCAGTAGCCATGTTGTCTTCAGCCTGCCATTCACTTGCATGGCAGTTGAATATTTTGAATAAAATCCCTATTTGTGGCTTTTATTTTTTTTTCATGGTTTTTAGAGCGCAGCACTTTTGTGCGGCACCGCGCTACGTTTAAACTTCAGAGATCGAGGTAAAAAAAAAATATTGTTTTTTATTTTGCAACGGGAAAAATTGCCAATGGCCGTATATTTGGCCACTGGCATGCTTCCTCAACTGGATGCATCCTTTATTTGGAGCTGTCACAGCTCCGTTTTGCTATTTGTAGAACGGTACTCAGTTGACAACGGAGTACATTTCTACAAATAACACTACTCTTATTCGGACAGGTTAGGGTTTCCTGGATCACAAATTTACCTCATTTGCATAGCTTTTAGCAGCAAATTAGGTAATTTGCATAACCTAACCCTGTCCATGTAAGAGTCGTTTTAGGAGCTCTCTTGCACGCCCCTGCCGGCTGTTCCTGGATCGCTCAGCAGACATGTTGGCTGCATGGAGTCTTACTCTACTCTTAGACTCCGTGCAAGCCTTCGTGAATCCGGCCCAATATGTCTATATATGTGATTTATAAAAGGTTGTCTGACTAACCTTAAGTTAGACTCCACTGAATTTCATACAGATTCTTAGAAATACTCATCAGTAGCTCAGGTAAATCCTTAAAATATAAGTAAAACCACAATATATGTGCACTGACATTATGCAAACATTACTGAAGTCTATGAAAATGCTAAAAAAGAGCATGACTCTGTGGGGGAGAGGGGAAGAGCCCTGTCTGTGATGCAGGTTACTCGGGTTCGATTAGTAACCCCAGCACTGGAGGAGCCGGGCTAGATGGGGAAGGACTGAAAGCATGTGGTCCACTTGCCTATGCTTGAGCAAGGGGTTGCAGGTTCATTATGAGCACATTGAGTGGTACAATTCCTGCTTTGGAGACTGGGAAAAACCACCATCTAAGCTTGAGGATGGGAGGGTAGACTGCTTCTGACAACCCTCCTTGTGGGCTCAAGGGACATTCAGCACAGACAGTCAATTGCATGTCCCCTTCATTGAAGCTGCTAAGCAAGAGCAGAGGAGTAGGGCTCAATGGTAAAGACCTGAACCATACCTGATGGCTGCCTAAATGAATGCCCTTACAGTCAAACCTCCCCCTCAGTATTTGGCAATGAATAGCCCAACTGGCACAGAAGAGACTAATGACTGGCAGCCAGCAGTAGCAAAGACTTTAGAATTATAAAAAGGTCTAAGAAAGAGACAATCACAGGTGATTCATGTTAAAGCTTAAAGAATGTGTGGAAGGATTGTGAACCTCACAGGTCTGTACTACAAAAAATGAAGCAAAGTAATAAAATGGTCTAAAACTAACTTTCACATCCACAGTATGATCTTCAAAAGTAATTTTTAGTCCACATAAAATAACATCATGATCCTCTGGTTACACATGCTGCATTTATCCCCCTTTGTTGTGTACATATCAAAGGCACCTGTATATCTGTCCTGGGACCATTTTCTCCCTGTTATACAATCCAGTTCAATACTGTTAATAATCCCTTCCATAGTATCAACAGCATCTAACTGTAAAAATGTGCCTGGCTTGTATGCAACAACTAGTGATCATCATTCCCACGTGTGATCACTAATTTGTGCAAAACAGGTCTTACATTTGAAGACTGAGATTGCAGTACCCCCGCAATATTTTTTCTATGAGTCACATCAGTCTCGTAGATGGAATGCAAAAGCAGCGGGGGCTTGGAGACATGGTATGAATTCCCCCTGCAAAAACATTTTTTTTGTTTTGATTTTTTTTTTTAATTTTAGCAGTAATTTTCATTTCAATGGTTACATTTTGTGATGCAGTTATGAGGTTGATCACAAAGCAGTCACATTTTCATTATGAACTATAAAAGGCATAAATCACTCCATGCAGTGATCACAAGAGATACAGCAGCCAACACCTTCATGATATCTTATCAGTTTAATACGCCTGTGAATATCAGGCCAATAAAATTTACCCACTTTATCTAAATTCAGCAAGGTATGCAATAAACTATGGACCCGAAATGTTTCTGTAAGCAGAGTATTCAGGCATATTGTGGGGTCATACAGGCCTGAAGCATACCTTCACAACTTATCTCAATGGTATCCTTAGCAGAACAGCAATCTTCATTCTACTTATGATCCTTCTGAGTTGAGTTCCCTAAAGCTGGAAGGAATAGAGCAGGAGTGTCCAACCCGCGGCCTGCGGGCTGCATGCAGCCTTCGGGGCTCTTCCATGTGGCCCGCCACCCTTGAGTTGGAATTTAACTTTTTTCCCCATTTCATTTCATGTCCGCATCATTGGGCTGCTATGCGCATGCGCCAGGGGCACCATTCCGTGTTTTTTTGCATCGGTGGATGCATTCGCGCTGGGGAGCTGAAGGAGGAGGATCTTTGGGTTGAATTGAGCAAGAGGGATCTTCTGAATTGATGGGTAAGCTTGTTGTAGTTGTAGTGGTGAGTGGACTGAGTGAGTGAAAAGCTTTGAGAGCTATTTTTCTGTCCTGCAAGGAAGGATTGCAGATGCTAGGGTTGTGTACTGTGGATGGAAAGTCGGAGCCGTGTTGTGTGGGGCATGGACAGAGGCTGGGGTTGTTCTGCCAAGAGGACAGAACTTTGTCTGTGTCTTGTGTGTTCCCAGGCATCCTGACCACAGTGTTGTGTTTTCACATGAGACAGCCAGTGTGTTTTGGGGTAGGGGATGCTGTATGGTGACTGGCGTTAAGTGGCGCGGCATTCCTCTGTGACATGTGCTGAATTTTCACCTTTGAAAGTATAGTTTGGCAGCTTGTATTTTGGTTGATGGAGAGTGTCTATGTCTGAGAGAATATATACTGCAAAGTGTGATTTAAATTTTAGGAGTATGTGCATGTTTGGACTCAGAGAATGGGCGATCGCACCATGCTCAATGAGTGGGTGTTCTCCAGCAGGACTTTAATTTGCCGGTGGTGCTTGCTGCTTCACTGCCATTGAGCTCGGACCGAAGAAATGGCCGGATTGTTTTGCGCTCGCTGGGCAGCCCTTTTGCTGTTTGGCGAGTGAGAAAGGTGTGAATGTGTTTGTCTGTGGGAGTTCATGCGTGTTGTGCATGCGCGGTGTGCATGGGAGTGAGAGATCGGTTGAACGGTTATCTAGCTGGGCAGCATTTTGGGTGAGAAAAGTTTGGGTGTGTTTTTGGGAGTGCATGCGTGTTGTACATGCACGGTGTGCGTGGGAATGAGAGATTGGTCAAGCGGTTGTCTAGCTAGGCAGCATTTTGGCTAGTAGGTTGGAGAGAGAATGGAGGCGTGTGCCTGTGTGTGGTGGAGACTGGAGGGCGATCCCTGGCAGCGGCAGTGAAGGGGTTTGTCTGCTGGACTGCTTCTTTGCACCTCTCACTCTGAGGGAATCCGAACAGAGCCACACAAAGCGGGAGGAAGATGACCAGAAAGTAAGGACACATTTTAAGATTGGGTAGTTAATTGGGCTTACAAGCTTGGAAATTGCTAGAACAGTTGGGTTTCCTTTGCCATTGTTGGAGGGATGTGAGGTCTGAAACTCGGGTGTCTTGTTTGTTGACTTCAATCCCCAATCATGTGCCAGAGGGCTGTTTTGTGGGATGGGACAGGATTGGTGCAGGGCTGGTTGCCCTTGCAAACCATTTTGGGCCTGGCCGGTTGTCCCTTGTGAGACTCAAACCCTGTGCCTTGTGTCGCCTTCCCAAATACATATATATATATATATATATATATATATATATATATGTGGATATATATATATATATATATATATATATATATATGTATGTGTATGTTGCTGCTTAGAAACATTTTCTCTCATGTAGATTTGCAGTTGAGCAGATGTTGAGTGGAGAGGGAGTTTGCTTGTTTTTCCTTCTTTGGAGTACTTGTCGGCTTGTTTGACATGATTGTGATTGTGTGCTCCGTGGGCATTTGTGGAGCTGTTGTGGCCTGAGGGTGTCACAGCGGTTGCTGCGTGGGACTGACTTGTGGGTCATCTCCTGGGAAGGATGTCACGGTGCTAATGGGAGGCTGGCTGTCAGAGGGCCAGAGTAGAGTCCAGAGAGTTGATATAAAATGCGTAATATCTTGTGGGTGGTTCAGCCCACTGATTGCATTCATTTTGGTTTAGGCTTCTGTTGCTTTGGCCCTGGAGTTATGGATGTTTCACTGGGAGTGTCGGTGTCACATCAGTTTGCACACTTGCCTTTGATGCTTGTGAAGGTGTGAGGAGCTGTGGTTCCATCTTTGCACGGGCAGTGATCTTCATGTTCTGTCACATTTCATGGAGGATGCTGGACTTCAGAGATATATTAAACAACCAGCACAAATGTTATATTGTTGTATAATAAATTACAGAAGCGCGCCCACGCAGTTAATTTGATGGACTTCACATGTCACACTTGGAGGCTTGGCTGATGCCTTTGGATGTGAAGTTTGATGGATTGATTTCTTGTATGTGCTTTTGTCGTGGCTCTCAACCTTCCATCTCTGGGGTGTGGAACACTGGCTCTGATGGTGTGGAATGGGTGGGCAAGGTGTGGAACACATAGTGATTTGCTGGCAACTTCAACTGGGAAGGCCATAGGATAGTTGAAATATGCTGGTTTTACTTGTAGAGAAGATATTTTAATGAATTGGTATGATTGATTTCTATTTGCCATGGATTTCACTTGAGGAAGATCCTAGCAGTGAATGTGTGAGAGTCTTTCAATGGGGAACTTTGAGGAACGTGAACTTTTTGGGACCCCAAATGAGGTGCGTTCCTGATGATGAGGTACACTTGACCACTGGCTTTTGTTGTTGTTTGTTATAAAATTCATGGGTGCCTTCCTTGGACATGAGATCGGGGTCCCTTCTGCCTGTTTTCATGGTGCCACAGATGGCTGTTGGAGATGCTGTGACATTTTGAGGCACACGGCAATTGAGGGCTTTCATCACTGTCTTGACCCAGTTTTTTCACATCGCTGGAGGTGCAGCTCTTGGGCACCCTTTTGTGGCGCAACATGGATAGCAGGCCTGTTTGGCTCGGGGCACAGTGGGTGAGCAGGTTTGCTCGGAGTGCCACAATGGTCACAGGGCATGGCATGTATGTTTCTCATGGCTCTCAATCTATCAGTGCTAGAAATCTGGTTGGGGCACGGTATGGTCATGGTGGGAGGACAATGACCCAGAGGTGGGGACAGATGTTGTGTATTTGCTCTTTTAGACTTGCAGGTGTGCTGGCTGGAGTGACAAGGGGTTTGTGCAAAGTGCATTTTCTGAAGGATTTGAAATCTGAAACTAAAATTGTGTAGTTGTTGTGTGGCGGCAATCCTGAGATCATGCAAGTGGTATGGCAGAAAACCACGGGTTTGATTAGGTGTGCCATCTGTTGGTGACAGTGAAGCAAATGTAGAAATGGAGGTTATTCATTTTTTGAGAAGTGAGGGTCTCATCATTCCTGATGTTGCCGGTGCCGTGTTTCAGGGACAGATTGCAAAGCTGGAAACAGAGGAGTGCATGGGCGCTTTGGACGACGTGTGGGCATTGGGGACATGATGGAGGACATGGAGACCAGCTGAATCACAGGTGTGGTCTCGTGCAAGTTGAAAGGTTTGTACCTGTTGATTTTTTTTGCAAATAAACTGGGATGTTAGATTTAACTGTTTTTTTTTATAATTAGGATGAGATATTGAGTTTTAGGGCAAATGTTACAGCCAGTGGGCCGACTTTGTATTGTTCCGCGTATGCCTGGGGTTTTTAGGTCTTTGGTTTATGACGCGTCGTGTTTTTTTTTTTTTTTTTTTTGCTCTTCACTTTGTGAGAGACCTTTTTTTTTTTTTTTTTTTGGTCCTCACTTGCCGTTTGCCCCCAGGCCATTTCTGTTGACTCAATGCGGCCCTTGCAGCTGAAAAGGTTGGACACCCCTGGAATAGAGTACATGTAATTTAATAACCACACCATACTTAACAAAAAAAAAAAAAAAAAAAGCTCAGTAACTTTATGTAGCCAGTGATCAGCAAAGTACCTCTATAAAACCAAGAGCTCTTGCTATCTGCAGTGAAGGAGAGACTTAGTGATCCTGACTTTCCATGAGATACTGTAAGTCACTGGAATATGAAAGGGATGAATTCCAGACCCTTTTGCCTCAATAAACTATGAAAACTTAACCTGACCTGAACCTTGGAATCTGGTAACCAGTTCCACAGATTATAAAACAGGAAATGTGACAGACAAGAAAATTGAACCACTCAGAACCTAAAAGACAAATCCCAGACTCCAAGCTACATATCTTTGACCATGCATTCTCATTTCTTGGTTCCAAACTGTGGGAGTCCCTCCCTCCTGAAATTAAAGAATCATCATCTAATTCCAAGTTCCATTCTCTTAATAAAAATCACATTTAGTTAATAAAGCAGAATGTTCCTGTTACTCTTCAGGTCACATCTCTTAGGTCAGATTTAAATTCTTTTGCACTCTAACTCAACCTCTAAAATCCTTTGCACCTTTTCACATCTCTGTTTTATTTTACTCTAGTTTCTGAAATATTTTACAACATTTGTTCATACTGAAAGTTAATACATTAGATTTTCTATGTATCCAAACCATTGTTCTACCATTGTACTGTTTTACTGCCACTTATGTATAATTGTACTCTGCGTGTCATTGTACTCTTGTTTATTTTGTAAGTCTGGTCAGTTGTTGATCTTGGTCTCAAACTGAAATTGATTAGAATTGATCAGTGCTCTTCCCTAGTTAACAAACTCAAATAAATAAATAAATGAATGAACTGATGTCAGTATATGGAAAATGCAACTTAATTGAGTAACACCTCCAGACAACTACTTCAATAACCCTCAGCCTTTTCTATTCCCATACGAACCCTGGCTTGCCCCCTGCAGAAAAAAAAATGTTTTTGTGTGGTCCACTGAAAGTGATTTCCAACAGTTATATTTATTAAATGACATTCATACATTCTGCCACCAGTGAGTCGACATGAATTAATTCAAAAACTCCATGTGACATTTAGCCTCCATGTAGTATCATCATCATCATCAACTACCTTCTCCTGAACATTGCAGGACTTCTCTTGCACAATTCATCCATCTCTTCATTGGATATAATTTCCTCTTGCCTTCTTCTTTTATCTCCCAGACATTCTTCACTAAATCTTCTTCAGCTTTCCTGCACATGTACCTGAACTAACATAATCTGTTCTCTCTGACCTTCACAACAATTAACTCCTGCTCTGTTGTCATCATTTTTTCATCGGCCCCATAATGAACATCCCATCTCAGATACTTTGTCTCCAATACATCTAGATTTCTCAGCTGCTCTGCCTTCACTGCCCATGCTTCTTTACAATATATAAGAAGTGGTCCCACCATTGTTTTGTGTAGCTTACTTTTTAGCTCTGTTGGCATTCTTCTGTCACTCCTTACCCTTAATATGCCACTTGGTCGCAGCACCACTGATTCTAGCTTTGACCTCCTCATTCAGGCTTCTCTTCCTCAAACACGTCTCCCAGCTAAATAAAGCTGTTAATCTGTTCCAATATTTTCCCCTTCTATCTCAATTTTCAGCTTCTTCTGATTTACCCATTTTGCTGCCATGGCAACTTCCTTCTCTGTTCTTGGTTTCATCCCATAGACAACATTCAAATATCCATTTAATATCCTCTTATGTCTGCTAGCCAGAACCTGTGACTGCATTACATTCTGACATTTGAAAGTTTAATACTACAGCACTACCAAACTATATATGCATGATACAAGGATACAACAATGGGAAGTCAATTAAAGTATGTGACATATTCCTCCTCTACATACTTGTGTATATATATATATATATATATATATATATATATATATATATATATATATATATCACTACTGGGGAATTATGCAAAAGAAAAGAAGAATAATGTACCCTGGCCATGTATAGGATCTACCTACAAAATGTGTATCTGTGGCAAATTCAACTAAAAGAATGTACTCTGAGTTCATCATGACAGGTGTTTAACTTGAGGGAAGAAGCTACCCATCCCTACAAGTGGACAACTACTTTGGCCTGATTTCACTGTGGCTAGGCCAACCACAAATATTGCCCTGTAACAGTTAATAAGTGTACTTAATATATTTGACTGCTCCACTTTTGCAGACCCACTTCCTAGAAGCCAAGAAAAATTATTTTGCTGACCAGTCAAATAATCTGCTATGTTTAAAGCTCTGCATAGATCTCATAGTGCATTTCAAGCTCAGTTTCCAAGTCAGCTTGTAAAACAGTATCAAACCTGAGCTGAGTAGAGACTGAACAAACTTAACGGGTCAAGAGAGATGATGTAAAGTCTTCTCATGCACCAGAATGTTTAACAATGTAACACAATGTTCTGAAACATTCTAGTAAATCCGTTGTCTCAGAACATATGTCATAAACTTATTTTGCTTGTACATATATCAAGACTCAATTATCATTTACTTTTGAAAAAAAAGTGCAAGGAATTGCAGGAAGAGTGTGTCAGCAATCACCAGCTTTTCACTTCAGTAATACAAATTAACAGCAGTGAATCTTTTAAGTTGTTTCGCTATCACTGAGGACACACTGACCAAGTAAGGCATCTGAATATTCCTCCTACAACCAAGTGAAGGAAGCATAATTCTTGTGAAGTTCCCAGTTTCTCAAAACATTCAGTCTCCAGCCTGCCTGTAGCAACCATTTTGCTGCTTTGCCACTCAGACGATGCACAGAAGGTTGCAAATCAGACCTATTAATACTGTATTAAACCACTAAAAAAAGATAATGTGAATGAACAAATTCAAGCAATTGTAGCTCAAAAATGGAAGTCATATAGAAAAGACTTTCTTACATCTTACATTTCAAGATGTAATATCTCATTGGAAAAGGTAGAAATGCCTGGCGAACTTCTGAGGAGAAGTGGCCAAATTACCCATCATTAGTATGAATACTGCCTCTGGTCTCTTTTGAAAATAGGTCATGCCTAATGCAACTAACCACATAAAAACATTCATCTATCTAGTTATCGATCTGCATGTATGCAGATAAACACATAATTACAAATAGTTTTGTGAAATACAAGTTATTAATTGAATAACTGATAATATATTGAATCCTTTCTTAAATTATACATACAAATTCCTATACATAGTCTCTCATGACATGCATTAATCACTGATCTTTTCAAGAAATACTGCATATATTCTAACTCTTCACACAATTGCATTTTATGAATTGCCCATAACTTAATTTTGGAATGCATTTAACATGAGGATGAATATTAGAAAATCTCAAGCTTACAGTTTTCTATGATGTGAAATGTAAAATATTTTTAGAATTGCTGGAAGAGGCATTGTTTAAACTTCCTGTGTTAGGGGAAACTAGAAATATTTCTCTGAATAGTTCTTTGGCTCCCTAGCAATGAGTTAATTTTAAGTATTATCAAAGCCAAGGTCATGATTATTTGTGCAACTTAATGAATTTCACAAAGCTATGGTGGAGCTCGATTTCTGCAACAATTACTTGCAAATACTTTAGTGCAACCTCAGACCTGCTTCTTACCTTCCATTATTACTTCGACTTAATGTACCTAAAGATTGTTCAGATGTAGACATTCTTAAAAAAAAATTGCATTCACCTTACCCCTGGATCCACATATTTTATCTAATTCACTTCCAGTACTAATAATTGAATACCTACTCCCCCTTACCTCCCTCTTTAACTCTCAGAATGCATCCATCATACAAATAGCCAAAAGTAAGGGAAGACAGGAAGATTTATTTTATGAAAAGTATTAATCTACCAGACATATTCTTCACAAATGTACTTATCATTACTCTAAAAATAACTCTTTCACTTGCTCAGGTACTCTGCAAGCTTTTTACTTACCCTTCTGCCTCCCTTACTTGCCTGCAAACTGACAGTAAAAGGCAATCACTATATCTCAGAAATAACCCCCTGGCTGAATTACCTTCAAAAGGCTACCTTTACTGAATTAGTCTTCTCTTATTTGGCACCTGAGCTACGAAACTCAATTCCCCCAACTGGAACTCATAACTTTCTCACTGTATAGTCCTTTATAACCTTATCATTCATCTACTTTCTCTCCCCCACACCATGCAAATGTTTCTTTCCCCCAGATTCATGAAGCTCGACGCAAGGCCGGTGTAAAGCTTGCATTGGCCGTGCGGCATATATATGGAGTAGTAGCACCATATGCATATTAATGAAGGCGTGCAGCCACCACAGCCACGTGCATAGGACACGTGCGCAAGTTCATGGGGCATTACTAAGCTGCACCCAGAGGCGTGTCAATGTCGGCTGTCGATGAGCAACCTAAACTGCTGAATATTATACTCTTCCTGCAATAGTAATCGCACCTATCAGTGTCCATGGATAATGAAACGTATGCAAAGCATGCAAGACAGTTCCCGGCCTCACAAAATTGAGAACCAAACAGAAATGCACACAACACAATATGGAACGTCCATGGAACAAATGATATTTAAAATCGTGTGTCCGTAATGTACTGCACTGTAAGTAGTTATACCCAGTGGAAGTGAAGCACATCATGTCAGCGCGCCACCAATACACATGTCTAGCCCCATGGGCAGGGTCACCAGCAGTCCCACAGTGGTAGTGATAGTACACAGCTGGGCAGTTGTGGCCATATAACAACCGTAAAGAAACCTGACAGTCCATATTGTATACCAAACTCACACAAACATATGAATATTAAAATGTGCTATACACATGAACAGGAACGTAACCGGCACATACACATAGGATGCTATATGCGGAACTGGGACATCCAAATGCAGAACCCATGCATGCAAATGCAATACACAACATCCCCTGTATAGCACATAACCCGCACCCATGTCCGAATGTCCACCAAATCCAGCTACCAGCCTTGCGCAGCCCTACACCTACACATACCGAGTATTCCCCATATGTAGTAGGAAGTATCGTCCTAGGCAGTGTCAGGATTGCAAATATGTATCCCAGGTTTGTAAACATCCCATCACAGTCACGTAAATCCAAATGTGTGTACATCCCGCGTGGGATAAGTAACCTGTTGCAACATCAGAGTTGTTTACACGCCACGGTGTCTAGTACTGTACACATCTGGACAAAACATATATGTGTAGTCACGGTACTGTTCAGTTTCTAGACAGACATGCAAAACATACTACACAGGATGGAACACCTGTCCACCATGCAGGTCTCCCCACTAGGGTTGCCACCTGTTCCGATGCCCAAGGTGGGACATCTTTTGTAGAAATGTGAGAATTTGCAGGATAAAACATACCCCCGGCCAGTGCAAAGGACAGAATTACACTTGTTTGCCAAAATAAAAGCTTATTTCATAGCATTTGAATTGCTTATTTTATTTCAAATAATAGTTATGTGTTTCAGATACAAAATACCTGTATCATGCAACTATTAAAGAAAATAAGAAATATACTTTTGTCTTAAAATCACAGGACATTTGCCATGTCTTAGGTTTCGTCACAGGACACAACTGTCCAAAGTGGCACTTCCCCTCGCAAAGAGGAACAGGTGGTAACCCTACTCCCCACTGAATTATCGACAGTATATATTCAACTCAATCACATACCGACACCACCTCTCAACCTATTACAGCAACAAAATCTGGACAAAGCCTAAAATGATGGGTGGACAAATAGGGACAGATATAAATACTGCTCTCACAAACTTCAAAAGTTCACAGAATAATAGTATGTACAGTAGCATTAAATGTTGTGAAGGATGTGGGGTAGTCCCCGAGTATTACAGAGGTCCATACATTTTGACAGTAACAAACCTTCACATATGTTTACTGTACTACTGAATACCTGTAGTTAATTCATAGTTAATTCATGTCCAAAATAATAATCCTCGTATGAATGAATACAGGAAATAGTCAAATGTGAATGGGAACACCACTCACCGTGGATTATGTATTGTAACCACCCCCACCCATATTCTGTATTGCCAACATTATAAGCTGCTGACAGGTGCCCAAACACCTGTGTCTGTAAACACAGATAAAATGTTTAAAATGGAAAAACTCTGTCCATGTGCTTTGTCTGACATTTGAACATGGTCAGGGCAGTTCTGTTCACCAGGCGGACAAGCCTAAACCCAGATCACCATATGAACACCCTGACAATTAAAGACTTGTATGTGTCAGGACTATAAGCCTTGGGGTTCTGAATATCCCTGCAGTGATTAAATATGCAGCTTGGGTCCAGAGCAGTAGGGAATAGGGAATGTGTAATATGTAGTACCGCATTTTTCCCAGCAGGAGAATGGAAGCCTGTGTCGTAAGTGAAGCAATGAGGCATATGTTAATGTAGCTATGTACTATGGGTATGCATATAAATGAGTCAGAACACCAAAAGTATAGTGGTTACAGAATCCGGCCAACATGAATGCAGTCCCGGTTCAACTACGACTACAGCACATATAATGTTAAAGTGTAATGAATGCATCTGTGCTGTACCGACATTTAAATATGTAAAGGTGAACGTGTGTTTCGCATATGTCCATTAACCGGATTACAAATATTTTACTGGTACTGTCACAAGTAATAAAGCCCACGTAAGCACAAAGACTTAGTAAACATATGTAACCCACAATAAGGATATGCATGTAGCCGCGTAACCCACAATAAGGAAATGCAAGTGCGCCTGTGCATGTGTAATCCGCTCACAGCATAGCAAATGAATGCTGGTTTCTACACGCAATGTCTATATATGGATATATACATTTGTGTATAGATATATATCCACAGACTTAAACTAAATAAATATATGAAATAAAGAATGTACAGACATATATATATATATATATATATATATATATATATATATATATATATATATATATATATATATATATATATATACACAAACACATACAACATTAATTGATATATATACCTAACAAACATATAAACAAATGTCCACATAGATATAACACATGTACATAAATAGGTTACATCATAGCTAGTATGGATAGACATACAGACATGCAATTAAGGTAAATACACTGCTGCTCTCAAAACTATTGCCGGGAAAGTATCAGTGTGCCAGATCTGCAAGTCCTACTCTTTAAACATGGATATAGGTGTCCTTTGCAGGACCCCAAAAATTGTGAATCTATACACGCACTGTCCTGTAATGATTGCTGCAAAGAAGTGTCATCCGCAACTACAATATAGCTGTACATGCAACAGTAGCTTGTGCAAGTGTAATAACACATGGGTTGACAGAATGTATGACATATGTCCCGATATGCGGAGAGTGGATAGTGCTTAGAAGTGTCTTCATACTTTATTATCGCTCACATTAAATATGTGTTACGACTACTGTGGAGGGGTGTCAGGTCTGGGAATCATGGGTATGCAATAATGGGCCTAGGTGCCTAGGTGTTGGTTGGCACAGATTTATGAGGTCAGCCCCATGGGAGTGATTAATATTCCTATGTGGGTATAGCAGACGCCTATATCTTCCAAAAATGAAGAACCCATCTACTGGATATTGTGTAAACTATTGGGGGAAGACGTAGGGACTTATATTAGTGTCGTGTAAGCGATTATCATGGACGTACATGCGTACGATTAAGATGGTAACCATACCTCTCAACCCATCAGAATAAGACATCTGGACAAAGGCATTTTAAAATAAGTACAAATAGGAATATTTCAAATATTCCTCTTACAAAGTCAGAACATTGATAGAATAATGGATCATTCATTAGTATGAATGTTTTGAGGGTTATTTATTATAAACTACTAATGTCTGTCATTATTGTCTAACCTCACAGTCCCTAATGACTTGCCACTAAATTATCAGAAAGGCACAATATTATTAAAAAAGGAACAAAATTATAAGTCTAAGTTCGGGACATTTACCCAAAATGTGTACAGTTGAGAGGTATGAAGATAACCCTGACCTAAATAAATGTACAGAACTAGTGAGATTAGGTGGACAGGTGTGAAGAAAGACGTGATGACAAATGACAAAACATGTATAAGTCAAAAGCATGTACCTCGATAAATTTGATGAATACTTATGCCCTGTGATAGTCAATGTGGAAGGTTAATAGAAACAACATAAATGTGTCCCTCAGGGTGCTATGCAGTGTCCCCGATACAGTGTTCAGTCTCCCACACTCGCATGTGAGTTCTGCCACTGACGGAAAGCGCAAATACCGGCGAACACATAAGGTAGATGACAGCAGAATATGTTTTGATTAGCACTGGTTGGCTTTTGTGAGGAACACAACACTCTGGGCGGGTGTGTCCTACAAAAGGAATGTAATGGCATCTGGCCTGTGATTTCTTCATATATTGTGTGTAGTGGTGTAATAAAATGACATATCTTGTATCAGAAACAGATACATGTTATAGGAAACAGTATTATCGACTATACTACTACAAGACAGATCTGAAGGTATGAAAAGCGCTGAAGTAGTCAGTTTAGTATTGACTGCAGGTATGTGTTGACTTGTCAAATGTCACAGCTGTACATATAGTTCCTATAGGGCTGTCACCTCTACAAATTATGAAAGTGGGAGCTGCTCTGTAGAAATAACAGATGTAGCAGGTCAAAACATACCAACAGCCATGCTTACTCCATAAATAGACATATTAGCACACAGCAAAGCTTAGGCCAGGATTCATGAAGCTTTGGTCGGTGTGTACGAGTAGAGTAAGAGTAGAGCAAGGCAAGATGTCTGTCGAGCTATTCAGCAATATCCTGTAGGGGTGTGTAACACAGCCCCTAAAACGAACGTTGCACGGACAATGTTAGGATATGTAAATTACCCCATTTGTAGGTGAAAGCTATGCAAATGATGTAAAATATGCAATACATGAAACAGTAAGCTGTCCGTGCAAGAGTAGAGTTATGTGCAGAAATGTATATGGATGTTAACCGAGTAACGTTCTGCAAGTAGCTAAACGGAGCAATGTCATCTGCAAATAAAGGATGGATTTAGTTGAAGAAGCATGCCAATGGCCAAATATAAGGCCAGTGGCATGTTTTTCCATTGGAAATTAATAAAACTCTAGTTGTCCTCCCCCGATCTCCGGTGTTTAAGCATAGCGCAATACTTGAATCTGGCTAATACAAAACAAGACAAATATGTAAAATATACATACAAATTGTAATGTCAGTTAAAAGTTAGTTCGTCATGCAGGTGAATGGCAAGCTGAAGACAACACGGCTACTGAGTAGTGGTTGCTATGTGTGGAAGCACACTCTCAGAGATGTAACCAAGCATTAGTAGGCAATCCTATGCAATTGAGGCTGAGGATAGTGAAGCACAATTTGTCATGCCATATGGGCCAAGCCTCTACAGTGTAAGAATAGGTTAAGGGGACTATCAGCGTAGAAGATAGGTGACATCATGAGTGTGTATGTATAAAACACTGTAATCTTATTGGAGCAGTGTGTCACATGTTTGCTGTCAGTGACTCATCAGTGGAAGAGGCGTGTTATGATTTATCCTAGGTAAAGTCAGGAAACTGACGGTGTACGCCATGGATATCACTGAAGTTTCTTTCAAACTTGCTGAAGTGTGCTTGCTCCCATGCAAGCCTGTAAGCCCGAGTAAGCATGTGTGCATGTGTGTCTGCCCGTGTGCACGAGTTGAAGAACGAGTAAGCTCCTGTAAGATTGTTGAAGCCCGTGTAATGTTGTGTAAGCCAGTGTAAGTGTTTGTATGCATGTATAAGCCTGTGTGCGCACGTGGCAGCGGATGTGCACTTCACTGTGCTCCTATGCGCGGCACCGCTCACTGTGGACACAAACAGTGGAAAGGAAGGTAAACAAATAGCAGTAAGTTAACCAAGGAGAACTACCACAGCTAGCAGGTGAAAACAATCAGACTGAGTATATTACACAGCCAGTACAGTAGGCCAGCACAGCACAGCACGTACAACTCTACAAACAGCATTCCATCATGTTTTTCTCAGACACACTGCAACACTGTAGTATACTAAGAGAAGTGAAAACTGTAAAAGCTTAACTGAGACAACATAATGTTAGGGGCTGCCATTGCTATTATACGTCAACATATGCAACATGTGGAGGGTTGTGCCAATGTGAATGCTGCTCAGCATCACACAGTGAGTAGACGGAGAGGAGTATGCAGGCACAGGGTAACCTACCAGGGGCTACATTAGCTGGAGATAGAGCGCTATAGAGTGGACAAAGACCTCCTGCAGAAGATTGTGGAGCTGTGCAGGCCATGTCTCACACACAGAACCAACAGAGGGAAACCTATCCCAGTGGAAACCAAGGTATGTGTTGCCCTAAGGATACCAGCAACAGGTACCTTCCAGAGATCAACTGGTAATATGATGTGCATTTTACAAACATCAGCATCCAGGGTACTGCACCAGTTCATGAATGCCATGTCAGCACATGTCAGTGATGATGTATATATCCCCAATTCCCGTGAGGTATTGGGCAGCAATATGTGTCTTTTCCACACAAAAGTGGAATACCCTAAGTACTGTGTGCAATACACTGCACGCACATATGCATCAAAGCACCAGCCAGTGAGTGTGGTAGGGCCTACATCATCCACAAGGTCTTCCCCTCCATGAAGTGGCGGTTTGTGTGTGATGGCCAACCCATAATAATGAATGTGTGTGCTGGATGCCCTGGAAGCTGCAATGCTTCCGATATGTGGCATCTGACGCAGCTGTACAAAACATTTGGCAATGGGGACAACCCTCATGGTCACCTAGTGGGGGATGTTGGATGTGCAGTTCACCTGTGGCTGATGACACACATCAGAAATGCACACACACATGAACAGGAATGTCATAATGAGGCACACGCACAAACAGAAACTTTACTCTAGCATGTGTTTGTGTCGCTCAAGTCACAGTTCTGGTGCCTGGACACATCTGGTGGAGCATTAAAGCACTTGTCAACTACATGTACCAGAATTGTCTGTGGCCTAGGTCATCTGTGTCACACACACACACACACACACACACACACACACACACACACACACACACACACACACACACACACACATGACAGTTTATATACATAGTGTGAGTGACTGTTCATGTATGTGTATTACTGCAGAACAGTTCAAACACAGCAAAGTATGTCAATAATGGACATTCATCATAGTTGTACAACCACCTTGGAGGATATGCATGCAGAACTCTCATTGCTTATGTGATACAGTGATGTACTTCAAAATACCATTGTAAATGCAAATATCAAATGACAAATGACATAGCACTTATCTATATGTACACATTGTTACCCATTATACATATTGGGGTGTAATACCTATGTGTTACTGTTGGTAAAGTATGTGTAGTAAATGTGGATAACTGACTCTTTTTAGCCTTATAGGTTTACAGCATGGGTTGGATAACACGTATTTGTCTGTATGACACCCTTGTGTAGAATAACTGTGTCATGTGCAGAATGCATTCTAGGCCACAGTATGAATTCCCAGATTTGGACAGGAATATCCCTATTGTCGTTGCTTGTAACTAACATGGCTATATGTCAAACAGTAATGGCCCCAGCAATGTGTGGCGGTCAATACCAGTGTGTACTGGTATAGTATAGTATAGTACATGTAGGATCCACATGCTACTGTGTGTCCTACATTTGTGGGTCAGTTGTGAAGATATCATATAACAATTGGTTATTCAGACTGTTGAGGTCGTGTCTACTACCATAATGCAAAACAATCACAGATAGTAACAGTATCACCCACAGCACCATGTAACACCATAGCAATCACACATGTGTAGACAAGTACAACAATATGTGTAGTATAATGCATACTGGCCACCAATAGAAACTATGAAGTGTTAACAGTGTGTAATACAGAGCATGTCACCATTCCAATGTGTCCACTATACATTTACATGCAGACAGTGCACCTTCACCATGTTCACATATAAATACATGAAAATCTGTACTACACACATCACACATGTACTGCACACTCTGAAACACATGCTGCCAATACTACACACATCAGTCAAATGGCACATGGATGGATAATACATCTTCAGAATTAACAGTGCTGTACACTATACTACATTGATGATCATAGCTGTAATGTATCATGCCTGCTTACATACACCTAGAAGGAAATCACACTTTGTGTTAACAACAGTGTAATATTATTACAGTGCTATGAAGCCACCCTGTGCATCAGCACCATGTTAGTCTGTACCTGCATCAATGTTACACATTATAAGAGGTGGCACAGGTGTCATCATATGCACAGGGTATGTAGTTTCTTTTCCAGAGCCTGTCATTGAACCATCCAATCAACATGTATGCATTTGTGTGTGTGTGAGGGACAACAGGTTTTGCATGGCCCAATGTTGATGCAATGTGTGTGTGTATGTATTATCCCTAGCTGTTTGATTTATGTGTGTCTCTGCATGTACACTGTTTCAGCATGTGTCAGCCATATACTGGAGGTTGTGGGACAGTCACAGACTGTACCTGCCAGGCTGTACAGATCGCCATTCCTGGCCATTGACACCCCTCCATGCATTCAACCATATTCCAGTCCTGCACCTGCCAATGTATACACATACATTCTTGGGATCTGTATCACAACCTGTGGATAAATCGGTGTCAGTAATGTTAACCTGATTTGCATAGTATTGTCATTTAATACATAGTTATATGAGCCATACTCATCCTCCAAAGTAATAACCACTGCTGACTGCTGCTGAGATGTGCACATGACTGTTTAAAGATGCTGTACTATCATTGTTTTCAATGTCCCTTGTAACACCCAGCAACAAAATAACTGGTCACTACACAACTATAACCCAGGATCACTACAGCACACAGTATGTGCACTATCACAGAGCCATAGCACATTCAGATACATCCAAGGTGATCATGTACAGATAATGCAGCACATTCAATAGTGCTAATATCCACATACATATTACAAATATATATATATATATATATATATATATATATATATATATATACACACACACACACACACACACACACACACACACACACACACTTGGCAGGGCTGGGAGTTGAACATACACCTAACTACCTTATCACACTACAGCATTACGCAATTACAGAATGCGCTACGGAGATTACTGAACACAGCACTCCCAGAGGCATACTTCTAGGTGGGTGAAATCATCCACAAAGGCAAAGACACCGATAGGGAATGTATGTGTTGTGAGGCATCTAAAAGCATAACTGTGTCCCCAGGCAGCTGGAAACACACACACACACACTTGGCAGGGCTGGGAGGTGAACATACACCTAACTACTTTATCACATTACAGCATTACACATTTACAGAACGCGCTACAGAGATTTCTGAACACAGCACTCCCAGAGGCATACTTCTAGGTGGGTGACATCATCCGCAAAGGCAAAGATGCCGATAGGGAATGTATGTGTTGTGAGGCATCTAAAAGCATTACTGTGTCCCCAGGCAGCTGGAAACACACACACACACACTTGGCAGGACTGGGAGTTGAACATACACCTAACTACCTTATCACACTACAGCATTACGCATTTACAGAATGCGCTACCGAGATTACTGAACACAGCACTCCCAGAGGCATACTTCTAGGTGGGTGACATCATCCGCAAAGGCAAAGATGCCGATAGGGAATGTTGAGAGAGTGAGCAGTCTGAAAGCATATTACTGTCCCAAGGTAGACGTAGACAAACACACGGCAGTGCTGTCATCGGGGCAATGAAATATCTATGGAGCACTACAACACTAAATAGATACGGGATGCGCCACAGACAGTACACCCTTCGAGACAGCAACCAGTGTGTTCAATGTAGGCATCCATCGTGACATTGAAAATGGACATCTGTTGCCTGGATGACCACCATGGCTATACAGGATGTCAATGGCCATGCCCACATGCTTAGTATCACACGTCTGTTTGGAATGTACTGTGTGTCCATCTATACAACAGCATACTGGGCATGCTCACACACTTAGCAGTTGCAAAGTGCCGTCTTGCATGCACACGGATTCTAATCACGGAAGGGCGCAGTTTGGAATATACTGTGTGTCCATCTACACAACGGCATACTGGGCATGCTCACACACTTAGCAGTTGCAAAGGGCCATCTTGCATGCACACAGAGTCTAATCACGGAAGGGTGCAGTGTGGAATGTACTGTGTGTCCATCTACACAACGGTGTACTGGGCATGCTCACACACTTAGCAGTTGCAAAGGGCCATCTTGCATGCACACGGAGTCTAATCACGGAAGGGCGCAGTGTGGAATGTACTGTGTGTCCATCTACACAACGGCGTACTGGGCATGCTCATACACTTAGCAGCTGCAAAGGGCTGTCTTGCATGCACACGGATTCTAAACACAGAAAGGCACAGTATGGTATTACTGTCCCCACGTACATGAAGGCCACTCACATGTATTGCCCAGTACACACTCAGGAGCTATCACAGATGTCTCAGGTGCAGATCACAGAGGTACACACCACAATCTACAATGTAGCCGTCACACATCACCATGTCATTGGACCAGCAATGCACAGCTATACATTAACACAACACCGTGTGACTCATGACCAGTGGACTGTACATAGGTCTTCAGCAACTGTGCAGACTACCCATGTACTGACAGGGTTCCATCATGTGTTATGCATTGCAATGATACCACTGTACATAACCAGGTCGGCTCTACACATACCAGGGGCCCTGGGACTTACACAGCTGTGACAGATGACTGTCGCTGTACACCAACGAACACACATGTTTGGCTATGTCATACATGCAATTGCAGTGGATATGTGCATGGACCACACACACAACACATATGTACATAGCATAGCTTTTGCTGTCCTCTGTGCAGACAAGTGGCTACAGCAATCATACGCACGCAAATGGAAGGTGGGTCCATGGCTGTTGAATGCTAACAGTACATGAGGTAGCAATGTTGACCAAGGACACATTCCCTCTGTACTAGTTACCCATGACACCCATCATATCATACAGCAATCCATGTGTTATGTATGTCAACACACATGTCCATCAATTGCAATACATTCAAACATGGTGACATGACAGGCATGTAGGACCAACACACATGTACAATCTGTAGTGTGCATGCAGCTACCATGCATGTACAGTAGCTGATGAAAGTAACTCATCTGTGCCTAACTACAACATGCAGTTGCAATGCCACCCCATCATTGACACCTGTATATGGTGACATACTGACAGTACAGTAGGATGTACAGCAGGTATGGATGTATGTGTGTACATAAAGTGGTGATGCACCTGTGTAGATGGATGTTTGCCAGGGACGGCTCACAGGTGTGTCACACACCATCCAACCATGACATGTGCAAACAGTACGCTATGTTACCGTTACGTGATGGTGGAGACATAACACCTACACAGCGGTCAGGTGTTACTGACAGTACGTCACTTGACACCTGTAACACTTACATCCTCCCGTGTGCATATAGCAGCACAATTGCCGAAGGTAGCGTTGATACACATAATGCGGCCAATACTGCTGCATGTCTGTCAGACGTATCATCATATAGCAGGTGTATCATTCACAGTACAGCCATGTGTGTTTGCTTGTGTGACCATATATGCCACATATGGTGTGGAATACAACCCACTTGTCACACACCCCTGTACACTGTTTTACAGATCTGTACATACTGCAGTGTGGAAAGCATGACGTAGGCAGGTGTGGTGTGTGTATCACACACATCAGCTATCCAAATGTGTACATTTGTGGTCTCCACAGTGTGTGTGTGTGTATGTAGGTATGTATGGCTGTCTGGTGCATGGAGTGAGGGTGTATGTTACCATACAGCACACACAGGATCCCTAACCCCTCATGGTCATGCAGTCCACTACCCTGTTGATGCCATCGGTCTCAGCCGCACTGGCTACCTGTACATGTTCTTTCTCTGTGTGGCATTGTGTGGGTGCACAGTACTGTGAGGGTGATGACCACATAGGCAAAGGTCCTCACCTCAACACTATGGGGTGTGCGTTATAGTGTTGTTGACCCCATTAGTGTGAGCATGTTCCTGTAATGTGACAGGGTATTACTGCTACACAGTGAGGCCTCATGCTATCAAGTGGCCTCTAACATTATCATTGGCCAGACCGCTGTGTACAACCCCTGCACTATGTCAACATACCTGTGATGTCACCTGGTATGGATGTCACGTCTGTAGCCACTGTAGCCTATTAAACTGCCCACATGCTTCTGGATCAGTATATGTGTGGACATCTGTGGTATGTTAGACTTTCCGACAGTCAGGCTGAGGCTACGTATAGCATGCTAATATTGCCATATGTCCCTGTGAGTACTCCACAGTTACACATGGGAGACTGCAAACAGTGCTACATGTAGGCACATGCAAGTAGACCATAAGGAGGAAACCAGGGCATCATTACCAACATGCTGTTACTGTTGTTACCATGACATATACTGTGAACATATAACAATGCATGCTAAACCTGTACTACATGGTATGTCTGGTGCCTGTCAACAGTACACAACTAATGTAATATACACGTCTCTCACTATTCCCACACAACTATTGTATTATACACTTCTCTCACTATTCTTACACAACTAATGTAGAATGCACTTTTCACTATTCTGTTCACCCTGTGCATCAGACCATTTGAGCATGTCCCTGCACCGATGGTGTGGATGACAGGGATGTGGCACAGGCTTCATCATATGCACAGGGTGATAATGTTTGCCAGGGGCATAGGCTGCACCAATGGATGACATCATATGTGTGGGTAAGGGCCAGTGATATGATTGGACATGTCTGTTCAGTATGCATGTGGTTTTTGTTGTGCCCTACAGATGTCTTTGCTGTGTGCGTGTATGTGTGCTCACAGTTCTGCTTTTTGTGAGGCCTACATGGGTTATTATTGACAGCTCCAGTTTGTACAGACCAGGTTGTACAGCTCACTGTGTCCGGCCATGGCCACGTGACCTGTGCCTGCCAGGGGTTGCACGGGAACTGCCAGGCAGAGGTACAGATTGGCTACTGTCCAATGACACATGTCCACTGGAACTGTGTCCCCACTGGGAATGGCCAGGGCCATGTCCACGTGGCCTGCTGTGTCCTGGTGTGGACAGCGCAGCACCAGCTGCACTGCTACTGCTACTGGCACTATGGGAGTGGGCATGTGAGGTGGCATGCTCACGTTGACCTGCACTAGGTGGTGTGGCTGGCCTATGTCCATGTGGCCTACGCCTCACTCATACCAGATGTTCCAGAATAGACAGCTCACACTCGTGGATAGCCATGCCATGATCAAGGATTCCAACCATGTCACCCAATCGCCAGTCCAGAACATCAGCAATCTGCTGTTGAGCATTTGCCAAAGCCTGGATGTTGTCATTTAGGGTACGGATAGCAGCCCTCTGCAGCCTCTGCCCTTCTCTGGTCTGCCGTTCAGCATGTGCCTGTGCCACCATTACAGTCTGGAGCATGCGTCTGGTGATACCAGCTGCTGCGCTCAGTCATGCAGGTGCATGTCTGCCAGAGGTCCTCTTACGAGCAGCACTGGCCACATGCCTGTGTGGCACATCTGCAGTCATTACACTGACACCATGGTGTGTAGACACACCTTCTGTAGCCACCACATGTTCCTGTTCCACGCTAACAGACACTGACTGTCCTTCCTCTATGGCCACTGGTGATGCGGTATGTGTTGGCAGCAGAACTGTATGCGGGGAAGAGGGGGACTTAGCTGGGATGGCAACCATTGGCACAGATTCAGCCCCTGACAACCCTGCCTGTACCCCATGCATATGCTCAGCACTGCTAGTATCTGTGGGGACACTAACATCAGATGGACCACAGGAGGGTAACGCACCTACATCACCTGTGCATGCAAAGAAAGACTCTAAATTACAATAGGCACACACAGACACACACACACACACACACACACACACACACACACACACACAGACACACCATGCATGTGATTTGACAGATGGCATGCAGCATGCCTGTGGTACAGCAGAGGGCATGCAGCTCAGACATTAATAGTGTTAGTAAGCATACTTCCCTGGGGTGCACACTACAGCAAGCAGGTGTCATATCAGTAGCCATGCAGTTCACACAATCATGGTAGTATGCATGCATCCCCGTGATACACCATGTGGACCAGAACAGGATAACAGTACACATGGCTGATGTGACCTTGACATGTACTCTGCTGATGTGTGCATTAACATGCATACATGTCTGACACAATGCTGTCCTGACACATGTACAGCATCGTAATGGGCATCACATTGTGGTGTTGTCTGTATGCCCTACAGATAGAATGCATGTTTAGCAAATGTGCATGAGCATGGAAGGGTAGTGTGAGCCGTCTACATTGCTATACAGTGTGAAGTACAGACACTGTGCCATTGCATGGCATCTTGAGGCATCTTTATTGCTGTACAATACATAATATGTACACATTGCATAGCCATAACTGCATGCATACCCATGACATAACTGTGGATTGTGACCCACGATGCTGAGGTGTATACACACCAAACCATGCTGTGTCAAGTGACAGATCAGTGGAGGACCTACAGCTGAAACCCCTGCACAACAACTACAGGGTCTTAGCTGCCTGGCAACCATGTCCACACATAGCGGACATGTCAATTCACCATTTTCCACCTGACATTGATGTACCACACACACACAAGGTGCACAGCTAATAGTGATGTCCTACAGCAGCAAGGGAAATGTACAGCATCTGTGGCCTGATGTGGTGTCAATGTCTGTGGAAGCTGTACAGGTGACTACTGTCATGCTATGACACAGTCGTGATGTTCAACCGATCTTATATGGTAGACTTCAGTGACACCTCCACTAGCTGTGCACAGGCTGTTAGGATGTCCAGTGTACCACATCAACTGTATAATCAGTCAACTAAGGCTATAAGTGGACCATGTGTGGACAACGTGCAACAGGGTGTATACACATCACATCCACTGTGTGGCTACATGCCTCTGGCCATCCCCCATGGCCATGTGTGCACATGTGTTGGCCAAATGTGTGTGATGGCCATCTATCTCACATGTCTGTGTTGTCCCATATGACATACACCCATAGCTGTCAGATATGTCACCATCCACAGGGCTATGCAGACAATGGGTTGTATGTTTGGTATGTGGGGTATGGGTCATGGGATAGTGTGACAATATTGCAGCCAGAACACTACATGTCTGGGACATGTCAGATGGCACATCACAATGTGTGCACCCAGTGCAGGGGCATACAACACAATGGTGACAACTGTGGGCTGCCCATATCACAGCTCACTGTGTGGTACTGTTTGCGTACCACACATGTTGTTCCAATGCCTACTACATATGCCTCCATTGTAGAACACCTCCACCGTTGTATGCACAACTGACCACACATGTAGCAATGACAAATACTGTGGTTTCAAGTTGGTGTATCATTTCATTTGTATATATTTCATATGGGTGGCCTGTGTAAATGATGGGTGCTGTGACCTGTATATCATGACTGGAATGAACATCAAGTGTGCAAGTGTTAACTGGCCACATGGCAAATAGATCTATGCTTTAACATGCCTGATACTGATGACAGTCTTACCTGCAACGGACTCATGTCTGTGCAGCACGTCAGAGGTACCTGTATAGGGGTGACACAGCAGTATGAACATTATCCATGACTGTATGACAGCCACAGGGTGCACTGTGCATGTTAACACATTTGCCTGTATAATAGCATATAGTATGCACATGTGTGCATACACAGGGTAGCATACTGTAGTATGCAGCATGTGTGTCCACATACCTTGCATATGTTGTTACTTTACATAATGTACAGTGACACATGCAACTAAATGGGATATAATAGCCATATGTGCAGTACTGACTTACCAGGCAACTCCAGGCTCATTGGTTGGGAGACACCCACCTCCACAATGGCAGCTAGTGTTTGTGGATGCTGTTCCCTGGGTGTCCCCAGACTGGCAGTAGCTCCTCGGTGTGTGTGAGTGGGGGCTGGGTTGGTCGCCCACCACCTGTTCCACCTTGTTCCCTGGCGATTGCAGTGGCACGCTGTTTTGCATGTTGTGTCAAGTCCGTGCAGTGTCTGCGCACCTGCTGGTAGGTGCGGTTATGGCCACCCACATCATTCACCCTCCTGCGTAGATCCTGCCACAGGTCATCCCGCTGCTGGGCATGCTGTGGCACATGGCTGAACAACAAGTCATAGTTGTCATGAAGCTGTGGGATGAGGACATCATCCTCCTGGCAGCTGTATGCTGGGAGGCGTGTAAGGGGCATTATTTATAAGACATAATGATTGTGACAGGTCACAGTTTCAGAGATGTATAGAGATACTGCTGCACATACATTTCTATGACATCTACTACATCTGCACAGTTATCTTTGCAAAGCATCATGACACTGACACAACCGACGTGTTTGTATCACACACGTCACACCCATTATGCATTGGATATCATCACCATATATGTGTGTCACCTCATTACAGTGTTCATACTCCATGTAAATGCTGTCTTGCTGTGGGCATGTCTATTTGCCTGCACTTGTGTTCTTACCTATCTGCACATGCCTGGATATGTCCACGGTAATGCTGTTAACCTGGATGCTGTGTATATGTCACATATCAACACAGACACAGCCGTAATGGACTTGAGCAGTGACAATGCACACATATGCATGGACACCTGTACATGCATGTGTTTTGCCATATACATCTACACAGCACTGTACAACTGTTCAACATCCTGCCACGGATCTCCTGTATTGCACATGTGATAGACATGGGACAATGGCTAGTCAGACGACATTCGCAGGGATGGTTATCAACCATAGCATGTGCGGGCACGGTTTCCAAGCTGTAACAAACAGCCATTATGACACCGCAAGGTGCATCAGTGCCACATTACTGATCCAGTCAGTTGATAGTACATCTACCATGCGGCCATCACACCATGTATGACTGGGATGACATGTGCAGCTTTGATGGACAGGGTTGCATGGTATGGTGGGAATATGTCACATATATGTCACAGGTATCTGTCCAGCCTGTGGCGATCCTAGTATTAGGACGGTGGCTGTCCATGACATATGTCTTATAGATCAGGATATGGACATGTAGCATGTCCATCATCATGATGTAGCAAATGTCTTTCTGCAAGGTAGACAGCATGCTGCATAGTTTGGGTGAGGATTGTGAAGGCTGGTATCGCACATCCATGCATCGCCATTACCCCTTAAAGGCGGTATATGATCCAATATTGGTCACCACAGTGCTGTATATGCCTGTCCAGTGATCTCCGTACTCATGGATGGCACCCTGACATGACATGGGTACCTCATATGACTACCTAAGGGGCCTGGAGATGTCACCAAGTCGGGGGGTGCACTGCACAGCACCATCCTTTACACAGTGTCCATAATGTTGACCACAGCCTAGGTAGTAGTTTATGCGTACAGGGATGTTCACCTAGTGGTGACAATGCTGGTATCATCCATCAGACTGTGCACATATGTCACACACCTCACCCACACAGCCCATTCTGTATGTTGTTCACAACACTGACACAGCTATACTGATAGGTCATGGCCATTCACAGCCCTACATACACAGATGCCTAACATTTGTCTGTGTGGTATGGGCTACAATGAGGGTGGGGTACAACACATTAACCCTGTTCTACTGTAGCTGGCACTGGTGTGATGTGCACATGTCACTCCTGCACCTTTTGTAGTTGTGATTCTGTCAACAGGCCACTGGTGGAACACTCCTGTGACATACAAAGGTATTTGTAATCAAACATCCGTGCTGTCTTGTACATCTGTACTGCTAACATCTACAGTGATAATGGTTCATGGACATGCACACCATACTCAGCAGGGTTATAGTGTGGTGCCACCCAAAATGACTGTCATCACCACTTGTGGGTTGATATTATCCAACACCCTATCTGTATTGTATGGTCATGCTAGGCACTTGTTCAGAACTTGTGAGCATGTCATGAGCTACTGATTACTATAGCACCCATTCCACACCATTTCCCACAGGTACACTGGCTGTCCTACACTTCCCAGCTTGCTTATGGTACAACAGCTGTTGTACACACATAACGCACATATCCTGTGGGACATGGTTGTATATACAGGCATGTCCAACTGTCACGTACCAGTGCCACTGCCTGTCTATATGAGGGATATGTCGTACATGTGGCAATAGAGCAATTGTCTCATGTACACATTCAATACTCACCTCCCAAAATACGACACTACAGCCTGTGGGGGATGCACTTCTGCAGCCATGCTGGGGACATAGCTCTCAAGTGTACCTCATTACGAGGAACGTACCTCATTTGGGGTCTTCAAAGGTGCATGTTCCTCAAGGTTCCACATTGAAAGAGTCTGTCACACATTCATTGTTGGAAATTGTTTACCTGCTAGCCATGGCTGAATAGATGGGAATCATATTAATTCATTAGAATATCTTTTTTATACGTAAATCCAGCCTATTTTCGCCATCATATGCCCTTCCTAGTTGAAGCTGTTAGTAAGCCAGTTGTAAGTGTTCCACATTTTGCCCATTTGTCACACATTATGAGGGCTAATGTTCCTAATTTTGAGGACAGGAGGTTGACAGCTATGGCTGGGGGTAATGCTGTCACCAACCCTGACTGCACCTGACTGTCATTTGGGGATGTGTAACATTCACAACACACCCCACCCATCACATAGTCTCACATGATCTACACCACTGGCCACACCTACAAGGACAACTTGTGCAGTACATCTCCATACTCAGTGTAGGCACCAGAGGTAGCCCCCATCATGGAAGACATCACCAACTTATAGCCCACAGACTCATGTGTGCCCATCACATACAGCCAATAGGGAATTATAACATTCACAACACACCAGTCATAGGTGACTCTGTAGGGAGTCACACTGCAGTTCCACACAGCAGGCTACACAAGGCGATAGTCGCTTACATCTTGATGTCGGGTAACTGCTTCTGCAACATAACCTATGCACCCATGCCACACCTCACCAGGTACGATGAGACTGTCATTCTCCATGTTAGTGTGACTGCCCTGTGATGCCACTTCACAGACTACGTGTGCAGGGACATGCAATAGCTCACCAGTCTTATAGCCCTGAGGGTGTGGGCCAAGCCCTGGGGAGCATTTTGCTTTCGTCCAGACACGATACCACTGTACAATGACCGATTGTGTCACTTCAACAGTTGCCTATGCTCCTATTGTCATTCCACAGGCATCTGGTATCTGTCCGCTTTGACTGACCTGGTCAAACACAATGCTGTGGCACAGATGACTTGCACCTGTCAGCCCTGGGAGTACAGCTCACATGTAAGGCTCTTGCTGCTTCTATACTGCCTGTCTTGCACAGTTTCCAATAACTGTCACCGGCAGAATGGGAAATGGCAAGCACGACATGGGGTCATGTGACACAATGCTTGCATCTTCCTCTGTGACGCATGCAGGCAAGGCACACCTTATAATGCACCACTCAAACATCTCTGCAGTGACTGGGACCTGCCTCTAGGCTCTGCAGAGCACACCTGCAATGACAGGTTATAGACAGACCATACCTTTCAGGCACATACCTGGAACGGCACACCCACAGCTGAGTGGTTCCCATATCCCACTATGTTGTGCACACATCCTGGCTAGTTACTTAGCACAATGCATCAGAGGTGCCCAACGTGCAACTAACTGTGTCCGGGACCGCTATACACATTGCAACAAGCTACAGAGTCAACATCATACCCCACGGTTAACATACCTTATTTGTTGGTATATTGGACAGTGGGCCTCAGACAGCTACTACTTATAGGTTCATAGGTTCATACTAGGCTATCTGCCCTAGGGCATTTATAAGCCTAGCCAGAGTTGTGTGGCTTTCACCACCCCTTAGGTTGAAGAATACTATACCCATTAGTTTGCCGTGCCTCTGTCCAGCAGTGATACAGAGATGATCCCCGGGGTAAACCTACAATCTCCCATCCACTGGTCAAGATTCTTCTTGAACAGAGCCAGCAAGGTGCTCTGTCTCACATGGACAGGGATTCTGTTCCACAGCATAGGGAGTCTCTGGGTGATGAATCTGTCCCTCCAGCACGTCCTATTTATATCCGTGTTGAGGTTTAAGTCTCTTGCTCTTGTGGCTCTGGTGGATTTGGATTTTTTGAGGTGGAGCATGTCCATTAATTCCAGGTTGGACATGGCCTTGTATGTCAGGCACAGGTCACCTCTGAGCAGATGGTATGCGACTGAATAGAGCTTGAGTTTCTTCAGTCAGGCAGCATATGGCATATTTTTGAGCCCCTTTATCCTTTTGGTGAGGAACTTTTGGGGTCTTTCCAATTGCTGCAGGTGTCGGGTAAGATACATTCCGAATGGGGCATTGTACTCAATTATTGGTCTGATAAGTGAAGAGTACAGGGGAACAATGACCTCCCTTGATCTGGATGTGAATCCCTTCATAATCAGGTGGGCAATGTAGAAGGTCCTCCTAACCACTTTGGCAATGTGAGTGTCAAAAGAAAGGTTGTGATGTGTGATGATGTGTGACTGACACTACCCCACACTTAACTGGGATAGCCACTCATGTACCGACACATCCATGAGTCATAACCTCCGGTCTGCTGGATCAACCCATACACACCACCTCCAAGACCTACATTAACCTTAACATGAACACTACCACCATGTGACTAGTGTTACACACCTGGGGTTATCCCCTCATTGGTGGATTCCGAACATATGCTAATCAACCTTGTTAGCCACATCCCAGCACCACACCCATCACAGCATACACAGTACATGAGTACTACAGCACCTACTACAGATGTCTGCTGACAGCGGTTGTTAATGTCATGACACCCGTGCAGATGGACAATGCACATACAAATGCTGTCACATACCCCAGTGCACTTCATTAGCATGTACACAACTGCATGGATCATGTTATTCCACACAGAGCCATGATGGTACACACCAGATAACAGACACCACTCTGGTGGTCATGTTCCATGGACATATGATGTACAACAACAGGTGTAGGCTGTTGCACAGTGGTGTACATTCCCATGTGTGGGGTGGCTCACTGGTCAGCCATGGTAGGGCCACAGGGTCCCTCATCACATACTCCTAGACTAGCTATGTAAACATGACTGTGACACATTCCAGGGTGTACCACCAGGCATTATGGTGGTATGTCAGTAGTCGATGGCAACACCCACATCTGCAGTCACATACAACAGTCACTCAGGAACACTACAGACCCAGGTGATGTTGGCAACATGCTGGAGGATGGATTCAATACTAACATTACACCCTCTCACTCACTACAGGGCCACAATCCATACAGGAACATTGTGGTGTCCCTGTGGTCACACCTACACAGTACTGACCTGCACTCTATATGTCCTGGGACACTGGCCCCATGTCACCTTCCAACGTCCCAGGCTGTGATGTCCACCAACCTCTGAATGCCATGTCTCCCCACTAGGCCACCATATTCAGTAATAGCCTTGTTTCAGACATTGTAGCCCCTGAATGGCACACAGCAGCATTTATCACACTACACACAGGTGGCACCACAATGCACAAGTGGGACTATAGTCCTACACACCTGACTGGACTGTTCTGCATGGCAATGGGGCACATCATCAAGGACGTCATTCACAGAGACATTGTTGGGCTCCTGTCCTTTGCTGCCACCCAGGTTGGGCTTGTTAGGGCCAGAGCATGGCCCCTACACATGGTGGACTCCTTTCATACAGTTACCAGGGCAGTTGCTGATGGTACGGGAGTCCACACATCCTACATTGTCCTCTCATTGCCTTTCAGCACCATTCTCCATTCTGGTATTGACAACATACACATCCACCTGCACATCGTACCCTATGTCTCAGGATGTTATGCAATGTGGCTCATGGACAGGACACACACAGTGAGGCCAGCATACCATAGTACCTACTACATGTCAGGTACATTTGGCATACCACATTCCTCAGTCATAGGGCCCCTCATGTTCAGTATATGCTTCCCTGCGGTACAGGCTAGCACAGGGGACTTTCCTGCCTAGCTTTCAAACCCCTGCATACAAAGTGCCATGATTGCTCCACCAGCTGATACTGACTCCATCCATATGGGTGTCGCTGTGACAGATACATGATATGACTATCATGGCATCAAGCTGCATGACACAAGGTGCATGAACATCACCTTTGCATTACACCATTCACCCACTGACTATCACATGGGTGGTAGTCCCCTACATACATATCACATTGTACATGTTTGCAGTACACACATATGTCGCACCCACTCCTGTGGTTAGCATTATTGCCACTGTGGCGTGGATATCCTTCTACGTGGCCACACCTATCTGTGCTGGGTGTGTAGATGGTACATAGGCACCCATTGTACCTCTGAACTCAAGACATCTGCACACATTCAAGGGTACACCACCCCATTTAGGGTGTACCTTACACAACAGCTACAGCTTTACATACCACAACATTAACACGCCATGACGTTTACTGAGCTCCGACAGTTTAAGTATGCAGCTGCACTATGGACACCACATCTGTACACATTTGCATACTACATACTCAGGGGTGACCTCTGCTGATCAGACAGGGCCCATGCCCACAACATTATTAATGGATATACTCCTCATACGCGACATAAGCAGAAGCCACTGTGAGCAACATGCTCATGGATATGTGCACACACGCCACAATGAGTGGGATGTGCTTGAGGGTTACATTCCCAAACCGGACACTCACTATGCTTTGGAACATAAGTCCTATGTACATCACGCAGGGACACTCAGTAGCACTGTTCATGTGATACCTCCCTTGATGGTTGGGAGACACATGTAGGCCTGGGATCACTGCAGTGGCTGTACTGTGCAGATGTGCAGGTGACACATGGCTCTGCTGTTCACAGGACACTACCCTAGAGAGGTGCCACTAGTGTGAACACTGTAGTTTTGCTTACACATGGACTTTCCAGACTGCATAGTACCCCACTATGCACCTGTGAAGCTATTACATGTCCTTTGTACATGGTTACTTGGTAGCCCTTCCATTTAGATTAGATATCATGCTATTACAATGTCCCATGCCTACAAGCCATATGTATCCTGTTATTGTACATGCCAATAGACGATACCTGTGGTATGCATGATATGCCTGTTATGCTGTGTAGAATATCTGTCATATCTACCTATAATACTATACATTACACATATTTCACATAGTATCCCATAATGCAAAGCATACTTGCACAGCGGGACCACCTTAGATATGTCATTAACGTTATATGCCCATATACATGCGTGCTGTGACAGTATATCAACATATGCTATCCCCTGCCATGGCACGTCCTTGTTGGACATACCCTACCACTGATGGCGGGTTGTATGGAATTGTTCTGTTTAACGCCCTCATGTAGCATCCCTTGTGGTGTCTGTGCTGTGTACCTTGTGTCCCACTGCTGGATGCACAGTTTCTACAAGCGTTAGTATGCTCAGCAAGACATCACTACATAAATACCTTTCCCACTTTATGCATTGCGGACACGTTTAATTAATGCAAACCAGGCTATACATACAGTAAAACTAATTAATACAGATCATGCTATACATAACCTTAAATATCAGGCATTCTACATACCTTGTTATCGTTACGGCATTTCATTTCTATCTCTCTCACAGTGTTTCAACTGGTATTCGGTATGAGCATACGGTTTGAATGTCTGGCAAGTCATCCTTATATACGTCGATACCTGTAACATGTGGATTCATACCGCCAATTGGTGTTCCTGAGTGACTAATTACTTGCATATCAGCTGTGCAGCTACTCCATTCGCCAATTACGTGGCAACAGTGGGGTATAATTGAATTCTCCACTTGGGCGTTGCCTATTTGCCCTACCTTCGGGGAGACGGTCTGTATTGTGTTTTGTTATGTGTAATTGCAACTGCTATGCATGGAGACAAGTATACTTTGGATTCATGTCCCCCGTGGACTGTGTGTGGCAGGTAGAGTATTTGGTTCAACATGTGGGTGTACCTGTCATCCCAATGTCTGATAACGGAGTATTGCAAACAAAACTGTAACATGGCTGTTTGTTCCATTATACAACGCCTGCAATTTTGCATGACGCCTTTAATTGTGTCTCTCACATGGTATGTTGAGGGTTCTGCAGATGTAATTGACTGACTGGATGTTTGTGCTGCTATTACAGTCTGTATTGCTTTAGTTTCTAGTGTGGGGGATGTCGGTGGGTGTACGTAGCATATACAGGTTTGTGGGCCTTGCATTTCTACATAATCCATATATATGTGTGTGGGCTCCGTCCCTAATTAGAGAGCTAACAGTTAGTAGACTTATGTTACGGGATTGTACGTTGGGCCATTGTTAATTGGTTTCTATATCATCTGCAGGTGAGCTTGCTACTTGTATACCTCCGTAATTGCAGCAATATATCAAGGGATATGTGTAAGTGACAGCTACCCCTTGTATTTCTGCCCCAGATATTTGCAGTCATTGCGGTTGTGTTGGTAAAAGAGCCTGTTTGCCATGGGTTGCCACCTTTTCATATGGTCATTGTTGGACACTTGCGGGACACACAGCGGTGTTTACAGGCCAACACGTAGCCACGGTCAGTAGAGAGGTTAGCACATACTTTTATCCTCAATACATACCTATTGTTGTGGGACTTTGGCTACTTATCATATTGCATGTAACATTTACGTTTCTTACATACAGGCATAACTATTAAATACGACTATTACATTATATATGGGACATATTAATGTCCTACCATCTCGGACATTTGCCCTTTGTACTGTTTTATGTCAGGACACACCTGGCCAGGGTGGGGCTGTCCCTCCTACTGTGGGACAGGTAGTAACCGTATGCCTACGGCTAGCTATACCCACACCTACCGTACTGATCTTCCTCTGACTTGGCACTAACAAACAAATGTTGCGGACACACACACACATTACAGTCACACGGAGACGCACATGGCACCCTCAACGCACACTTACACAGACTACGGCACTCACAAACACAGTTGAACACAGTACCTACATGGACCGCAACATCGGCAGCAGTGACTAAATGTCCCTTCATATCATCATACTATTACTCGCGGCTGTACTGTTCCAGTACTGTGTTCTATCGGTCTTTCAGCCTCATGGTTATGCATGTCGGTATGTTACACATTCCATAGTTGGCGGTATCCTATTTATTTGTACCTCCAAGGTGTTATGAATGTCGTTGAACTATCTATTATATTTGCAGATATCGCTGAATCCATCTATATCACCATATATCACTCTATTGCCCTTTCTATTTGTATTATATATATGCATATGTGTACATATATATATATATATATATATATATATATATATATATATATATATATATATATATATATATATATATATATATATATATCTATATATATATATATATATACATATCTGGCGGGGAACATGACAGGCAGACAGCACCACCATATGCTGTAAGGCTCATGTACTGTTTAGGTGTTGGCATTCCGTGTTCCACTAGCTGTTGTGTTTACAATGTTTGAGGGCTGCCTATGTAGGAGTGACACATTGGGCCACCTATACATTACAATTTACAGGTGGTCATGTTTGTGTGCCATCCATTTTACTGTATGTGCAGGTGGAGAGGTGTCAGTCCGTAGCGGCCTACACGGTCAGTGTATGTGCTATACGTTCCCTCTTTGCCAAGGCATAGGCATATTGAGCATGCCAACGTCTGCCTACTGGGGCTGGCATAGTGTGTTCATGGTCTGAATCCCTCTATGCCTGTACTGGCCTTGGCAATTGCGGTGGGCTATGAGGGCCTTCACCATTTTGTCCCTGCTGCAGCTGCTTCCGCAGGTTCATATTATGTAGCATGGCACATACTATGACGATGTGGGCACACGTGCCTGGAGAGTACTGCAAGGCTCCACCAGATGTATCCAAGCATAGGAACCGTGATTTCAGCATCCCGAACACACGCTCTATCATGATTCTGGTTTGTGCGTGTGCCTCATTATGGCGTTCTTGCATGGGTGTGTGTGCATTTCTGATGGGAGTCATCATCCACGGCTCCAGTGCATAGCCAGCATCCCCCACAAGATGGCCATGTGGGATGTCCCCCCTGACAAATACCTGATACAGCTGTGAGGCATGCCAGATATGGGAGTCATGGTAGCTTCCAGGGCTGCCAGCACACACATCCATGATAATGCCCTGGGCATTGCACACGACCTGGCAGTTGATGGAGTGGAATCCCTTGCGGTTTATGTAGTGCCTACCATGCTCACTGGGTGGTGACTTGATTTGTATGTGCGTGCAGTCTATCGCACCCAGTACCTCCGGGTAGTGTGCCACACGGTGGAAGTGACGCGTATTGCTGGCCAACTCCTCCTGAGTTTGGGGGAAGTATATCTGCTCATTGGCATGTGGTAACATGGCATCCAGGAATTGGTGTAGTACCCTGGATGCTGATGCCTGTGAGATACCCATTATATCTCTAGTTGGCCTTTGAAAGGTACCTGTGGCCAGTATTCGCAGGCTTACACATACCTTCGTGTCCACTGGGATGGGTTCCCCTCTGTTGTTTCTGGTTCTCAGGCGTGGCTGGCACAGCTCCACTATTTGCTGTAAGGTGTCCCTGTCCACCCTGTAATGCTCTACTATCTCCAGGTCATGTAGCCCCTGGTAGGTTACCCTTGGTCTGAACACTCTCCTTCTCCTCCGAGGCCTGCGGTGGTTTTTGGCATCGTCCTTCACAACACCGTCAGTCTCTGATACATGCTGATGAATCACAGATATAGCAGCTCCCAACATGTACATTTTAAGAGTTCCCCGTGTGTTTACACCTATGATGCAGTGTTTGGGAATACACAGGTGTGTGTTGGGTGCTTTCACACTTTATACTATTGTGCTGTGAACACCGATGATATCATAGGGTGTGTATGTACGATCGTAGCTACAGGGTATCTTATGCGTTTTACTGCCGGAACTACTATTGTGGTGCCTTTGGTGTTGAATTACATTTGCCTGCCGTGGATTACCTCTTGACCTTCCCTTTACATTTCTGCACGTTGCACCTACCATTTTCTGGCGTGCATCCTGCAGCCTACTTTCATTTGTACTTTCCTGGATCTGGCGTATCTTGCGTTATGTGTGCTACTGCCGGTCTGCTGTCAGTTTGCTTTGCTCTGCTATGTCAGGTCTCCTATCTTTGCAATCCAATACCTCCCCTCCTTTCTTTGCATTCCAATGCCTCCCCTATCCTGTTTTGCAGGTTTCTGCAAGCAGACTTGTCAGCTGCCGTCGATTGGCCATCGTGGGTTGATTGGTGTTGATTGCTCATTAGTACTCCAATTACCCTACTTCCGCATTTCCTTCTTTTCTTCCTCTGACCTTCCTGTTTGTGCTATTGTTTGCGGCGCATGCGTCCGATTACTGGGTTTCGGGCACGTTTTCATCCCCGTACATGCGCTTTTGGGCACCATGTGTGCTCTCAGCTAAACGATTCTATACCTTCCTCCCCACCCCTGTCCTGCAGCTTTGCTTAGCAACGGACAGGCCAGATTTGCATTGCTCCAATGTGCTTACTGCTATGGTGGCACACCCCTCTGCTGATGTCATGTATCTCCTCTGAGCCACTCCTCGGTGTTATACCACTGCGCCGTTTGGTACAACCTTCCTCCAGCGGGACATTTGCGATTTAGTATTATCTGCCTCATTTGCATGGCATTGACTACTAATTCATAGTTACCGTGCCGAACACTATCGCAGGCCCTTAGCAACCCTTGCACCTTGGTTGTGGTGTTCCATGCCTACCATTGTGTATTATGCTGTAAACCTGATTTCTATTACGTTGCGATTTTATGACATTTTTATATTATTTCTTTATGTTACAGCATCCGCACACATGACCTGCGGTTGTGCTGTACGTTACTGTGGACATGACATTAAATGTTGTTATTTATGTGTTGTGCATCTTTTCTTATGCCATTGGCTGTGTATTTTGCCATTGGCATATGTTAACGTTGTGATACCTGGGTCTGGCCCTCTTCCATAGCTCCGATGTTCTGTTTGGGAAAATGTAAACCGTGTTTTTTGGTTTACATTTCCGTGCTTACGCTTCTGCACCACTTCATGAATCACTATATGCCTTCATTTGCATGGTGCGACACTGCACATGGGCTGATTAGCATACCTAAGCAGGGGGCTGCGCAGGTCTGGCATACGCCGGTAGTGCACTTGGAATTGGATCGTACCTGAATCACTCGATGGCCATATTTGGCGTTATACCGCCTACGCTATGCCTGCGCTTGGCGCAAGCTTCATGAATCCCGGGGTTTGTTTATTTATGTATGTATGTATTTATTTATTTAATAGACATTTGTTTAATGGGAAAGTCCAACCAGGCAATAACCCATTTTCAGAAGAGGGTCTGGGTGAAAAACTCCAACATATCACTTGAAATCAAAACATTATAATTTAGTAAATATAAACTTTTGATATGGATTATTTTTACAAGTACCATATAATATAACAGAGTTGTAAAAGTTGTAATTTTTACACGTTTACTACAATACAATACGATACAATACAATACAATACAGAATAACCAAGGAAATAGTAATATTGTCCAGTGAGAGAACTAAACTAGAGAGTTTGTTTAAATTACAAGAGGTGAAGAGAGAGAGAGACATGGAAGCAAACATGAGATAAGTATGACAAATACATGAATTCAAAAAGATATGTATAGAGTGGGATTTGTTGATTATTAATAAATTGATAGAGTATTAGAGATGACAGAGAATATTGGACAGTAACAATTTATTCACCGACCCTCACCTAACTCATACACATATGCAATACCAGCAGATTTTTCGAGCTATTAACATGGACAACCATGTTCAACATACTACTTAAATATACCTCTCTCCTAGACTGTCCCTAGACTGACTTCAAATAAACTATTTTCACTATGCTCAAATAGTGTCAACTCTTGTTCCATTATTAGTATACTAAAATATATCCTAATGGTACCATAACAGAGGTCCAATTAACTAGAAATATATATACTGAAATGTACAATCACAAAATTGTAGTTTATAATTAGAATACAAAAACAAACATGTCTCACACCAAATCTCACACCATCACTGAGAAAGTATTTTTGCTATGGAACTTTGACCACAACATGCCTCAGTGTAGAGGGTGTGTTACTATGCCTCTGCTATTTATACACATTAACTCCAAGAATTCCAAGATGGTATCTTAGAGTAAAAAGACATTTTTGAGATACTGAAATCTTAGTCTTAGTATATAATTCATCACACTTGGAGTTATGAGATCACTCACTAACGTGTTGGTCACTATTTCCTTGTACTTTTGTCCGGCATGCACTCCTAGTATATGCAATACAAATGTAAATAATTAATAAATTAAATAACTTAATACATTTTGCTAAATATTTTTTTTCAAATACCTTTTTAAATTTACATATGAATTTGAAATTTTCAGTACTTAAAAGTTACTTAGTTGGTCTATAGGATTTACTTGTGGGTTTTCTCATCTTTTTTTTTTCCTTTTTGCTGGCCACTACAGACCTCATGCTCCTCTACTGCCATATCTCCTTATTCCCCACCTCACAGTCCCCCAACATGTGGTGCTGCTCCCCAAGTGATCCACACTGAGAGTTCTTCCCTTCTGGGACAGGCCTTAAACATGACGGTCAACAATCCCCAAATGCAGAATTTGAGAGGTACAAACTACTACACAACCATGAGTGGGACAAGGCCAAATAAGGAGCCATTGTGTTGCATCTTACAGGAATTTTTCACTAAGCTCTACCTCTGCTGACATTCAGGGCTGATGTTATCTAGGTGGGCATGCAGTGGGACCATGAGAAAACACCCCTTCTTGCATGTGACACATACCTTATTTGGCCATCCACTGACAGCAGAGATCTTGTCACAGCCTTAATATCATCACTGAGGTCAAACATGGCTATGCCTACTGCACATCACCAACCGCCCCCATTAGAGTCAAGTAGGCAAAGGCCTCATCATTTCCTTTCCATCCTACCAAATGAAGCATGAGTACAAGCCACTAACTGAAACAGGGTCATCTGGGTCATAATCAGAGCTTCAGACTCTAAGCCAGTGAAGCTAGTTCTGCATTCTGATCTTTTTTGTGATTTTATTTCTCCCTTTGGCCTGGATTTTGCCTGCATTTGCCAAGTCTAGTCAGCTGATTAACAAATGACAAATATATAGGCATTTCCTATCATCCATTGCACTAAGAATCAATAATATCCTGTGGACAATTAAAAATCTGAAAACCTATACAAAATATCATATACATTCAGTCATGCTTTCTACTTATTAGACTATAAGTGTTGTGCAGGACTGAGTTATGTATACAAAACCATGTCTCGGGTCCTGGGTTCTACATCACATCTTCTACATGAAACTGAAGTTTATTTTTTGAAGGCTTCTATTGGACTTCAGACTGAGTTTTACTAATACAGTTAAAGTCCTCCCAGACAATAAGCAGGTCCAAACAAAATCTGGCCATATTGATTTGGCCTTCTCCTTGGTAAAGATAAAGATTTAAAACAGTGTACAGCTAATCTTGCTTAAGCAGTTTTAATTGCTGACAGAGACAGCAAAGTGTTTGCTAAGTGGAGTAACACTTTTGATATACTAACTTTGAAGCTTCGTTAGTACTGCCACATCTCTCTTTTCTAGCCTTAGAAGTGATATGCTGACCTAAAAAATCAATTCCTTTCTTAATAGTTTTGAACATTCTTGATTTAGGCAGATTTCTTACAAGAGCATTGATTTTGCTGTTCCCTTAAGTTCACAAAATAATCTAATACTTTAATATTATGACCATTAATGGCTAAAGTACTAAATAGGTTGACTAAGAAAAAAAGGCTGAGGGTGAATATGAAAGCCATGCAAATACTAGACTGAGACAATTTTGTGACAGAGACTGTCCTAAATACAAAGTCAGCAGAAGTGGTTCTTATGTACTTTAAAAAAAAACATTAAATACAATGTCCTGTGAAGGATTATGGGGGGTGATATTTACAACTATCATCATCATCATTAAGCCCCCTTTTTCACATTTCAACATGGGGATGGTGTGTTGCATCAGCTGTTACCATCTCTCTCTCTGTTAAATGTCTCTGGGCCGTATTCACGAAGGCTTGCACGGAGTCTAAGAGTAGAGTAAGACTCCATGTAGCCAACATGTCCGCCGAGCGATCCAGGAACAGCCAGTAGGGGCGTGCAACAGAGCTCTCAAAACTAGTCCTACACGGACAGGGCTTGGATATGCAAATTACCTCAATTGCAGGTGAAAGCTATGCAAATGAGGTAAATTTGCGATCCAGGAAACCCGAACCTGTCCGAGTAGGAGTAGTGTTATTTGCAGAAATGTACTCAGTTGACAACTGAGTACGGTTCTGCAAATAGCAAAATGGAGCCGTGACAGCTCCAAAGAAAGGATGCATTTACAGGAGGAAGCATGCCAATGGCCACAAATACGACCATTGACAATGTTAAGTGATGCAAAATAAAAATAAAATAACTTTTTTTTTTTCATCCCGATCTCTGGGGTTTAAGAGTAGCGCAGAGCTGTGCAAACGCGCTGCACCCTAAAAAGCAGAAAATCAATAATTAAGATCCACAAATGTGGATTTTATTGCTAATATGAATTTACAATGCAAGTGAATGGCAGGCTGAAGACAACATGGCTACCGAGTAGAGGTTGCTAAGGGGGAAAGTTCAGTCTAAGAGATGTAACCAAGCATTAGTAGGCAATCCTATGCAAAGGAGGGTTAGGATAGTGAATTGCAAGTTTACATAGCAAATGAGCACAGTCAGTGGAGTGTAGGAGTAGGATAAGGGGAGTAACAGAGTAGAAGATAGGTGATATCACAAGTGGGGTATGTATGAAAGAAGTGAAGCTCATTGGAGCAGAGTGGCATGTGTCAGCTGTCATTTACACATCATTGAAAGAGGTGTGTCAACAGGTAGGCTAGGTAAAGGCAAGAAATTGAAGGTGTATGCCGTGGATAACACTAAAGTTTCTTGTTGAGCGTGTATGCATGCGTGTGCACGCCTGTAAACTCGAGTAAGACAGTGTGCGTGCGTGTAAGCGTGAGTGATGGCGTTTAAGCTGGAGTAAGTATGTATAAGGCTGTTTAAAGAGTTGTAAGCGTGTTTGCGCTGGTGAGCGCACGTTTTAACAAGAATAAGCAAGTTTTAGTCCGTGTAAGCATGTGTTCGCACATGTGAGCTGCTGTGAGCGTGTTTGCACTTGTGTGTGCGGCGCTGCCCCCCGAGGAAACAGAAAGGAAAAAGGAAGCACAACAAATAGTAGGAAGCTACCAGGGAGTACTAGCAGAGCTAGCAGGTGAAAACAATCAGAATCAGGCAATTACACAGGCAGTACACTTGCCCAGCCCAGCCCAGCACTTAAAACTCTGCAAACAACAGTCCATTATGTTTCTCACAAGAGACAGTGCAACACTTCAGTAAGCTAATAGAAATGAAAACTGAAAAAGCTTTACTGAGACAAAGAAATGTTAGGGGCTGCCATTGCTGTTATAAGGCGACATATGCAACATGCTGAGGGTGGTGACAATGTGAATGCTGCTGGACAACCCACAGGGAGGAGAGAGAGAAGAGTGTACAGGCCCAGGGTAACCTACCAGGGGCTACATGAGCTGGAGATAGTGGAGCGCTATAGAGTGGACAGAGACCTCTTGCAGCAAATTGTTGAGCTGTGCAGGCCACGCCTCACACACAGAACCAACAGAGGGGAACCCATCCCAGTGGAAACCAAGGTATGTGTTGGCCTAAGAATATTAGCAACAGGTACCTTCCAGAGACCAACTGGTGATATGATGGGGATATCACAGGCGTCAGCATCCAGGGTACTGCACCAGTTCCTGGATGCCATGTCAGCACATGTCGGTGATCATGTATATTTCCCCATTTCCCGTGAGGTATTGGCCAGCAATATGCATCTCTTCCAGCAAATAGCGGAATACCCTGAGGAAGTGGGTGCAATAGACTGCACGCACATATGCATCAAAGCACCAGCTGGCGAGTGGGTAGGGTCTACTTCAACCGCAAGGGTGTCCCCTCCATCAACTGCCAGGTCATGTGTAATACCCAGGGCATAATACTGAATGTTTATGCTGGCTGCCCTGGAAGCTACCATGATTCCTATATCTGGCATCTGACACAGCTGTACCAGACATTTGCCAATGGAGACATTCCACATGGTCACCTAGTGGGGGATGCTGGCTATGCACTGGAGCCGTGGCTGATGACACCCATCAGAAACACACACACACCTGAACAGGAACGCCATAATGAGGCACACGCACTAACATGAAATTTAATCGAGCATGTGTTTGGGCTGCTTAAGTCATGGTTCAGGTGCCTGGACACATCTGGTGGAGCCTTGCAGTACTCACCAACTACATGTACCCAAATTGTCATGGTATGTGCTATGTTACATAATATGATCCTGCGAAAACAGCTGCAGCAGGACCAGCATAGGCCAAACAGCCCCCCACCATTGCCAAGGCCATCACAGGCAGAGCGTGACTCAGAGGAGGAACAACCTGAGCCTGCCCCAGTAGGCAGAAGGAGGCGTGCCCAGTATGCTTTGGCCTTAGCAAAGAGGCACTGCATAGCACATACACTGGCTCAGTAGGAACTCTAGAAATGATACATCTTTCTGACTCGCACATATAGTAAAAGGGATGCCTAAGTTGACACTACCTGCTTTCAAACATGTATAGGGAGTGTAGTATGTGCATCCGACATAGGCAGCCCTGCAGCACCATGTGAGGCATGATTGCCATGTGTTAAGCAATATAAAGCAGTGCTAAACAGCATTTACCACCATGTAGTATATGCAAACAAAATCGCTCACACCAACTAGCACAACTGTGGTCAATGTTGAGTAATATTGGGCAATGTCCAGCAATGTTGATGAATATTGAGCAATGTTGGACAAGCCTGGTCTAAGTAGGGCATAGCTGAACAAAAGCCAACATGCTCATATTTGCTCTACTGGCCCTTAAGCAGTCTGGTCTGCTCAGTATGAAAGTATAAAGCAGTGAGGGGCCTCGAACCCAGGATACTGTACACTACAGTCATAACACTGAACCACTAAACCATGACAGCATTGCAGTGGTCAGTTTGTATGAAGAAATATTGATAAGTCTATGCAAAGTATCTCATGGAAACCCTACAGGCACAGCATAATCCCTGTTGAGTTATGACACAAAGGTGGGTCCTGCAGTAAGAATAGAACCTGACTTCCAACACACACAGTATAAATGTTAATATTGGTCATGTTCACACACATCAACAAACGTAGTGGACCTCAGATAGCAACATACTGAAAGGTCACACTGGGCATGCTCACACACTTGAATAAATGAGACAAATGTCAGGCAACAAAACACGGAAAGCCTGAAATGGGCATTCTCACACACTTAGGCCATGTCTGAGTACAACAGTGGGCCACACATATCTGGCAGTTGCATGTGTTAACCCAGGAACCTCTCACTATCCAGCAATCTGCCCTGTGTACACAGTTATATGACAACAGACACATATATAATATAGTGGAACCCTGTCATAATCAAATATGTTCTGCAGATACCTAAGTTGTTCATAGAAACTGGGAAAGCAAAGACGATAAAAACCTGCAAACAGTATCAGCAATAAACATTGTGCATCCCAAACATTATCATAGGTTCAGAGGTCAATACTAGGCTATCTGCCCTAGGGAATGTACAAGCCTAGCCAGTGTGTTTGGCTTTCGCAACCCTGTCAGATTACTACACTGTGCCTGTGAATAGTAGGTCACACAAGATAGCCCATGTACATTTAGGCTAGTGTGCCTCTGTCTAGCAGGGACCCAGAAGATACCCCAGGGGTAAACATGCGATCACCCATCCAGTTGTCAAGATGTCTCCTGTAGGTGGTCAGTGGGTGGCTCTGCCTATGTGAAACCGGGATTACAATCTGGAGTGAGTGGAGCCTCTGGGATAAGAATCTGTCCCTCCGGCATGTCCTATTAACATCTGTGCTGAGGTATATGTCCCTGGAGTGTGTAGCTCCAAGGGAGTCGGATATCCTGAGGTGGAGCATGTCCAGTAATTCTGGGTTGGGTATTTCTGTAAACAACAGGCACACATCATATCCGAGTAGGCGGTAAGCAACTGAGTAGAGCTGGAGTCACTGTATCCGAACTGTGCAGGGCATCCGTGTGAGTCCCTAGATCTGCTTGTTGAGGAACTTTTGTGGCCATTACAGTTGCTGCAGGTGTCGGGTAAGGTACATCCCAAATGTGGCATTGTAACCAAGCATGGTTGTGATGAGTATAGGGGCACAATGACCTCACTTGATCTAGATGTGAAACCATATGGGATAAGGTGGGCTATATAGAAGGTCTGTCTAACCACTTTGGCAATGTGATTGTCAAATTTGACAGTACGAACAAGTCATGTCCCCAAACCCCTAACAACTCCTACCGTATGTAATGGATTACTACCTATGTGGCAATGTGTGGGCATGTTGTTATTCCCAAAGGGGATGACTATGCAACTAATGGCATTTAGCTGTAGGCCATGGCTCAGGCACCAGTCATCCATCTCTGTGAGACCCTGTTTGAGTATGCATGTGCCAGCTGGAGAGTTGATTATGGCACCCAGTTTGCAGTCATCTGCGAACATGGTCAGCCATATTCCCCCTGTGTTAGCCTGTTCATCAGACAAATATATACTGAACAAGAGAGGTCCCAGGACTGAGCCTTGTGGGATGCCACATGTAACTGGTGTATAGTCAGACATGGCACCTGCAATTCTGACCATGTGGGTGCTATCCCTGATCCAGGAAGCAATCCATCGTGTGAGATATGTGTCCATATTGACGCTGGTGAGCCTATGCATAATGGCCGAGTGGGGTATTGTGTTGAGGGGTTTTGCAAGGTCCAGGTAGGCTGTGTGGACAACTGTCCCTACGTCGATGGACCTGGTAACTGTTTAAAGAATACAAACAGGTTCAAGAGGCAAGATCTGCCCACAACTTCGCTGAAATGTGTAGGACACAGTGTCTGTAGGTTCCCGATGTCTATGTGTATGAGTCCCATGACAATACGCTCCATAGCTTTGCAGAACAGGCTAGTTAGGCTTATAGGGTGATATTGTCTGTGGTCCGTTGTGGCACCAACTCTGTGGAGTGGGACCACTGTCGCTGTACGCATTCCTTGGGTACATATCCTGTAGTAACTCAGATATTGAATGGTGACGTAATGTGAGGGTTATGTCTGTCATGAAGCTCGTGTAAGATGCAGGCCGGGACACCGTCTGGTCCCATTGATGCTGTGTTGTCCACTTTGGGGAGGGCAGCACTCACCTGTTAATTTGTGATGTCAGGGAGGTTACACTCTGTTGGGATGGATAGTTGCTCCTTAGGGGGGATGGGGGGAGACATCTGCACTGAACCTGTTTGCCAGGATGTTGGCAATGTCAGTAGGTTCAGGGTATGTTTAGTCAGTATGCAGTAACTCACAGCATATCAGTGAGTGTCTACCCAGGTTCCTGACATAACTGAAGAAGGCCTTGTGATTGTCCTACATGTCTGGTGCATTTGTCCGTTAGAAGCGGCCCTTAGATAAATTCATGAGTGATCGTAGCTGTCTGCTAGTACAGATCACAGATGCCTTCCCTGTCTGGGATTGTGGTCTATCATGTAGTAGCTTCCTCCTGTCATTGTATAGCTTATTAATGGCTGGGGTCTACCAGACAGGTCCCCTGCCATTGGCGGAGTAAGTCCTGTTGTTATTTGGGATAGCACAATCCATGCAGTCCACTAGGTGTCCATAGAATGTGTATGTAAAGGATTCAGCAGTCTGAGTCATATTTACCACTGTCCCAGGGTCTCTGAAAGATACCACCTTGCATTGGTGAAGTGAGATAAATGTATGTTCTGACCTTACCAATGAGGGGTATATCACTGGTGTGGAACATAGAGTCCCCATGTTGGTGATGATCAGGTCCAATATGTTTTCCCCTCTTGTGGGTGTGGTGACTGGTTGTGCCATAGCATATGAGTTTACAAATAGTAGCGACTGTTGGGCGAGGGTGTTGGGGCTTGAGTAGTATCCCCAGTCAATGTTTGGGTATTTGAAGTCACCCAATATAATGATGTTTAGGGAGACCTTCATATTCTCCATTGTTCCCAGGTAGGCCGAGTGTGGTTCATGAATTTGGGAGGGTGGTCTGTAGCAGGCAACAAACTGAAAGGCAGTTTTGCACAATGTTAGTCGCATATGTATGGTCTGTGATGCTTCGTGCAGTGCTACTAACCTGGAGGTGTGTGTATCTATGTATATGGATACTCCCCCTATTTGTGTTGTCCGTTCTGAGTCTTGTGGTCAGAAAGCATGGTATGAAACATAACCTGGTAGTGCTGGTGTGCATTTGTGAGCCTGAACCAGGCGTCTGTTGGTGCACAGATATCGCTATTCTCCATACTGAGGAGAGTCCTGAGTGGGTGCAATTTGAGGGTAACACGTCTGGTGTTGAGCAGCATTACCCTTAGTTTCATTTACTGTGTAATGTCTATTGAGGTGGGTTTGTCTTTTGAGCCCTGCTTTAAAAAGGCACTATGGTGGTAGCAAGAGCCTTAGCCAGTATTCAAAAGTCCAAGGGTGACAGGTGCAAGCTGTCCATAGTGAAGCTATGTGGCATGTCCAGCATGTCACCCCAGGCTGACAGACACTGGATCCCCTTTGAATGACACCAATATGTTAGCCAACTGTTAAACGTGATAAGTTTGTCTGTATACTGTGACATCATACTTGGTGAGTGTAAGATGCTAGACAAGGTCAGGGTCATACTGGCCTGGGCTACATGATCAGAGAGTTCCTCTATGTATCATGTCATGTGGTCCAGGGAGGAACATCTGAGGTTTTACGCACCAGCATGGACAATGATGGAGCCAGTCCTGTACTGTCTTTGGAGTGACCTGAGTGCATGTGTTATGTGGCGGACCCTGGCACCCACAGACAGCTCAAAGTGACTATTCCCTTGTTTGGCCTGGTGAGTGGGACATCAGTGTGTCTGACAATAAGTGTCACCTATTACAAGTGTATTAGGTGTGTTGTTTAGCCCGAAGGGCAGTGACTGTGTGGCACACTGACATTGTGAACTATGTGATATGTGGGTATTGTAGTGGGGTAGCAGTTGTTTGTGTGTCTCCTTTGGAGGTCTCTGCTGATCATGCAGAGTTTATTTAGAGCCTCTGAGTATGTTTATGTGTGATAATGTGGTTTGATTGCTGTTGCTATAGGTTTATGTGAGACTGATATGTGGTGTGTGTGGTTACCTTCACCACCTGATAGACTGTGCCAGTCATGGGTCGAGAGAGCTCAGCCTCCTGTATGTCTATATAGTTGCATCTCTCACATATATCTGAGTTTGTTGGGAGGAGGAGAGGGTTGTCTGTGTACATGAGGCAGATGTGACACTGTGTCAAAATCACAATATTCACCAGATGGACTGGAGAGTACACATGAAACCGACCCCTGGACATGCCAGGATATTATGATGACATACTCCGTAGCCTGATCACAAAGGATCAGTAGGGTGTTAAGTGTGTAAAAGAGTATAACAGGGATTAGTGCTCAGGTTTGTTGGTGTTTTGTAAAGAGTAGCTGAGAAGGAGTCCAGACTGAATCATGACACCTCCTTCAGCTATGTCATAAATAGCAAGGTACACTCATATATGTCCTGTGTCAGGGCCAACTGTACCTGACTGACAATGCTGACATCCTGTCAGACAGGCCCATATATACATATCCACCTCACACTGACGATAGACCCTATCATCATACCAGGAGATATCACATGTAGAATGGCTGAACAGCTCCCCTCATAGCCAAAAGTATGGCAGCAATTTGATTACATTGTTTCCCAATATGTGTCATGCATGAACTACAGAACAAACAGACCCTGCACCTGAACAGTCTGTTGAGCCTCACCCTCTCCACAGGATCTGGAACCGTTGAATGTGTTACAGCAACATATGGCACTCCCCACAAGTGTTGGTGCACAACACACCATGTGACGTATAGTCTGTAAGCCTATGAAGTCTGATCTGCAAGGCCATGGAGTCCATCATGGTTGAAGTCATAAACAGAGCTATTGGAAGCTGACAAACACACAACCCTACCAACTGTGGTATGTTCATGTGCAGATCATGGTTCCCAAACATGCTAGACTATTTGCAAGGCAGCCACCCAGGACATACATCACTGAACAGAGCTACACATGTCCCACATAGACTTTGAATAGCCCTTTATCAACACCCCAAAAATCCCCCCCAAAAGGGGCAAAAAGGGTGTAATTTCCAAA
>NC_056734.1:610014729-610190146 GCF_019279795.1 Protopterus annectens | reverse complement strand
TCTAAAAAAAAAAAACCCCCCTTTAAGCTTTTTAAAAAATTTTTAGGTAGGGTTTAACCCTGCAAAAATCCCCAAAAAAAAAAATTTTTTTTTGGGTTGTGTGAATTTTCCCCTTTTTAAAGAAGGGGGGGGTTTGCCTTTTGGGGGAGGGAAAACCCCTGGGAAAACACATTAAAAGAGGTACATTCCTCTTTGGAAAGCCTGATGATGTCAGCATCCTATAAATATAGCAGGAGAAGAGATACCACCCAGTAAAGCATATAGCGTACTGTGTTAATGCACATCTTTCTAGTGTCATAACATAGTCAGGTAGAGGTTTAAACGCTGACAGTGCCTGTTTGGGTGTATGTGTGTTTGTATGATTTCCTTTGAGAAGAGTGACCTTTTTGGAGACTGGGAATACACATTAAAAGAGGCACATTCCTCTTTGGATAGTCTGATGATGTCAGCATCCTACAAATATAGCAGGAGAAGAGAAACCACCCAGTAACACATATAGCGCACTGTGTTAATGTGTATCTTTCTAATATCATAACATAATTAAGTAGGGGTTTTAATTTTGCAAATGCTGACAGTGTGTGATGGGGGGGATGTGTGTGATTTTCTTTGAGAGGAGTGCCCTTTTTGGAGATCGGGAAAACACATTAAAAGACGTACATTCCTCTTTGGAAAGTATGATGATGTCAGCATCCTACAAATATAGCAGGAGAAGAGAAGCCACCCAGTAAAGCATAAAGCGTGCCGTGTTAATGCGTATTTCTCTGGTATCATAACATAGTCAGGTAGGGGTTTAAACGCTGACAGTGCGTGTTTGGGTGTATGTGTATTTGTGTGATTTCCTTTGAGAAGAGTGACCTTTTTGGAGACTGGGAAAACACATTAAAAGAGGTACATTCCTGTTTGGAAAGTCTGATGTTGTCAGCATCCTACAAATATAGCAGGAGAAGAGAAACCACCCAGTAAAGCATATAGCGTGCTGTGTTAATGCGTATTTCACTAGTATCATAACATAGTTAGGTAGGTGTTTGCATCTTACAATTGCTCAGTTGTGTGTGTGTAACACAGTTGGTCATTGCGGTGTGGGTTTTGCTTTTACTATGGTATGACATATCATGATTAAAACAGTATGTGCATTGCACACAGCAGGTATCTGCATGGCAAATAAATATGTGTACATGTGACCTCAATCAGTACATAGGTGTGAAGCCTGCATACTAAATGAATACATTTGTTTCCTTTGACAGATTGTGCCGCTGCTTCTCAGATCGTAGGTCACATATGTATTTATGTGACAAGGCCGGCCACTGTAGTGATCTGTGGCCAAGGTCATCTGTGCCACACACACCCATGACAGTTACTATAGAGTAGTGTGCGTGAGGGTATATGCCTGGGGTATTTGTCAGACATGCTCATACACAATGACTGGCAATAATGGACAGTCATTATAGGTGTACAGCAGCCTTGTGGATATGCATATAGGCCCCTAATGTCTTATGTGATACACCGAGGGACTCCACAATACCTATGGATATGTGGATACCAAGGGACAGATGACATATCACGTGGCTGTATGTACACATTGGTAACCAACATACATGTTGAGGGCTACCACCTATGTGGTACTGTCGGGATAGTATGTATAGTAAATGTGGATGACTATGCCATAGTCGGCTTACTGATATACAGCATGTATCTGACAACAGATATCTGTCTGTATTATACCCTTGTGTAGGATATGCGTCCCATCCAGGGAATGCATTGTAGGCCAATGCATGCATTTCCAGATGTGGATGGACATATCCCTAGTGTGTTTGCATGTACCTAAGAGGGCTGTATGCCAAACAGGTGTGGTCCCAGGAATGGGTGGCGGTCAATACCACTGGTTACTGTTATAGTATAGTACCGGGAGGATCCAACTGTTACTGAGTTCCCTACAACTGTGTGTCATTTGTCAGGACATCATCTAATGATTGGTTATAGTCATGCTGTTGTGGTTGTGTATACTACCAGACTGCAAATCATTGAAAAGATATTAACAGTATCACCCACAGCATAGTGTCAACCCATGTCATACACACATGTGTACCCATGTTAGTACACATCTGTAGTAGAATGCATACTGGCCATTGAAAGATACTAAGAGATGTTAACAATGTGTACAACAGGGTATGTCACACGTCCCATGTGTCCACTATGCATGTACATGCAGACAGTGCGCACCCACCATGTTCACAGATGTACACCTGCTAATCTGTACTGCACACATCACACATGTACTGTCCATTCACTAACACATGCTGGCAACACTTTACACTTCAGCCAAGTGGCACATGGGTGGACAATACATACTCAGACCTAACACTGGTGTAAACAGTGCTACATTGACAATCAGAGCTTTGATGCATAATGCCTGCTCAGATATACCTACAAGGATATCGTTACACTTTCCTTTTGACAACTTGCTAATATTGCTACACTGCTATAATGTCACCCTGTGCATCAGCACCATGTTAGCCTGTTCCTGCATCAATGTTACAGATGACAGGAGGTGGCACAGGTGTCATCATATGCACAGGGTGTGTTGTTGGTTTTCCAGAGCCCGACATTGACCCATCCAATCGACGTGTGTGTGTGTGTGTGTGTGTGTGTGTGTGTGTGTGTGTGTGTGTGTGTGTGTTTGTGTGTGTGTGTGTGTGTGTGTGTGTGTGTGTGTGTGTGTGCGTGTGTGTGAGGGACAACAGTACAGCATGGGCCAATGTTGATGTAATGCGTGTGTGTATGTGTGAGCCCTAGTTTTTTGGTTAATTTGTGTGTGTCTGCATGCACACAGCTCCACCATGTGGCTGCCATATATGGGAGGTTGTGGGACAGCCACAGACTGTACCTGCTAGTACATGTTTTAAACATTTTATTGGCTGCAAGTTTTCATAGATTTAATTTAACAGCAAACATCCAAGGTTATGTTCAAGCCTTTTAACAATGTATTTAAACAAGTTTTTAAGCAATTAGCATGACTGTGAATACTGATTGGTTAGTTTGAATTTGTAATTGACAGGGAGAGTATAAAGCACAAGTGTTTTTCACAATACATGTTGTTTTGATAAAGTTGAAGACGAAAACGTGGTGCTGTTTGCGTTATTGAATAAACCTTCTACACTAAGCTTTTGTCAGCTCTTCCCTTGGATTTGGATTTATTTGGGCTCAGAGGCTGTGGTGTTTTGTTTTTATAGGCTGTACAGATCACTGTCTCCGGCCATGGACATGGTACCTGTGCCTGGCAGGGGTGCTATGGACAGTATCGGGTACCAACCCTGACTGGGTACTATCATCAGAGGCAGAGGTATGACGACTGGACCCATGTCCCTGCTGGGACTGGCCAGAGCCACATGCATGTGGTCTACTAGGACGGTCAATGGACAGGTCAGCCCCAGCATTGCTGGGGCTGGTACTGCAACTACGGGAGCGGCTGTGATCTGTGGGCCATCCGTGATGACTGCCAGCTGTTGCTGTTGCTGGCATGCGTCTGCATCGTCTCAATTGTCCCGCATGGTCCTGGCTCATGGAAAACATATTGTGGAGGGCATCTAATGTCCCCCCCCAATGTCTATCAATGACCTCGGTGTAATTCCGGATGGCACCGGCAAGGTCACGGATGCTGTCATTGATAGCGGTATAATGGGCCCTCTGTGCCCTTAGTCCCTCTCTGGTGTACCGTTCCATACGTACCTGTGTCTGCATTACAGCCCGGAACATACTGGAGGTTGTTAGACCTGTGAGGGCACGTCTGCCAGGGGCAATATGACCAGCATTGCTCCCTGAGAACCCCTGGACATCCGCCTTTGTGGTACCATTCCGGGAATCCGGCTATGGCTGCTGTGAGGGGATGCAGGTGCCATGGGTACCACACTCTTCTGGTCAATGCCAACTGTATGCTGTCCCTCGGCTAAGGCCATTGGTGATGAGGGATGTATTGGCAGTATGAGTGTGCGCATAGATGGGGTTGAACGCTGTGTACTGTTGATTGGCTGACCAACAACAGACCCTGTCAAACCTTCCTGTGCCAGAATACATGTCTCATCATCTCCACTATTTGTGGCAGTGACTTCAGGTTCCTTGCTGCTTTTAGCCACCCCAAACTTAGCACCTGTGAGAGGAAGACAGGGAACACACTTTACAATCTGTATATGATGTTAGCACACATGCACACATGCTCACATGCACACATGAACACATGCACACATGCACACATGAACACATGAATACATGCACACATGAACACATGAACACATGCACACATGAACACATGCACACATGCACACATGCTCACAAATACACTCCTCACTACAGCACATACATACACACAAACCAGCAATCCAACACGTACTCAATAGTGGGTGAAGGTGGGTGACAGTATCACAAGGCAAACAGTCACCTCACACGTGTCAGCATGCAGAATATGTGTTGCTCAAGACCATGCAGTGCAAGTGTAGATGGCCCTATTTAATGACAGTATACATGACTTTGATGCATGTGTGTAGTTGTTCAATGATTGGCTACACCCTGGAACACAATGTGTACATGGACACAACATTGCTGTGCAAGTATTATCAGCTCTGCAATGTCTTGTGCACCATCACTCACAGGTATACATACCATGGCTGCATGTGTTATCTGTGTGACACATAGATTTCCATGTCTGATTACAATGTCATTGTCCATAGCAGATAATAGTGGGCACAGGTATAGCACATGCATGCTATGTACACACACGGGATGAGTGGTACATGTAGACGTAAAGGAATCCCAATGCTCGACATGGCCATTGTACAGTGGTTATGGTGAGTGTGGGACATATTGCAGATATGTCGGTGCCAGCCATGACATGACATGCTACACGACTGCAACATTAAACACCACACATACCCAATGTGTGTCATGTGACGTATACACCCAATAGCATTCCAGGACATATATGTGACACTTTGTACAGATGGCAACTGCTGTGCATATTGTGTATACTGGCATATGTCAGCACACACACAACATGCTATGCATACTGTGTATAGGTGCATATGCTTGCACACATACAACATTGAGGTGCAAAGCAATGACTGCTATGTGTAGTACTGTGGTCACTGTAACTGGATGGGGTGTAGTGCCATGTGCCATCATCACCATGCATCTTGTGGTCACTCACGGCTACTAATGTGTGACAGACCACTGCCTAGCATGCTGTACCTGAACTGCAGTGCCGTGGCTATGTTCACAATTACACAGCCACTTTGTACATGGGTGTGTGAGGTGCCCAATAGGGAGCATTGCCTAACATGACTGTTATGTGTTAAAGAGTGTTGCACAGCCCCATGATAGGCCTCTACCCCTGAGGTACATCATGTGTGTGTGGATGACATGTGGGATACTGAAGTGTGACCTTACAGCGGGTGTGTGGTAACGCCATATGTAGCATGTTTTTGTGTACTGCCTATGATAAACATGTTATGTTGTGTACAGCTGTAGCAACTATGCCTGTCCAATGTGCAGTATGGTGTTGCCACAACTGTGTCTGATGCTCTGTGTATTGCATGTCATTGAGGCAGCTACTGACATTACTGAACTGTGCAACGTCTTACAGCAAACATGCATGGCATGCATTATGCGTAGGTGTGTTACGTGTACATGGCCTACACCTCACCTATGACATGCACATTTCATTACCAACATTGCAGTTATACCACACTCACCAGCATGGATCGTCTGCCCTGCTGTCACACCAGCGGGACCTACGAGAATATGAGAGAGTTCGTCAGTGGCCACAACTGTGGCATTGCTACTGTGGGTATGCTAAATTACAGTAGAACAACTGTCAACAGTCACAGGTGTACAGATAATATTCCAAATATCAGTACTGCACAACACTAGGCAGCACAACTGCTAAACAAACAGTACACATCTCACGTAGACATAATCTAACAATATAGTTAACTGTAGTTTACAGATAGGGCATGTTACCTGCTCGCTCCATGTGAACATGCTGGGTGGCTCCAGCCTCCATGACAACACATGTCAGTGGGAGTTGCTGCTGTTGTCCAGGAGCCACCATGCTTAGGAGCAGCTCCTCCACTCTGGTGGGGGGGATGAATGGCCACCCCACCACCTGTGGCAAGCTGTTTTCTTTGGATATCAGATGCACGCTGCCTGACATGTCTAATTAAATCACTGCAGTGATGGCGTACCTGCTCATATGTCCGGTTATGCATGCCTATGTCATTTACCCAATTAACAAGATCCTGCCACAGTGCAGTTCGCTCCTGCTGGTGCTGGCTGCATCTGGAAAACAGCATTGTGTAGTGCTGCACCAGGCTTTGCTGAATCTCCTCTTCCTCCACTGCTGTGTAAGACGGGTTACGTTGGTGGGCTATCTGGCTGAAAGAGATATGAACAATATGTGTGAGCGAGTCCTGTGGCGCACTTTACACTTTTAACCACAGATATCACTTTACTGACATATATACCATCCATTTGTCTGTCAGAGGATACACACGTTCAATACCACTTATTGGTTCTCAGGCCACAACTGACTAACAGTGCCTGGCATACTCTATATATCAAACCACTATACAACAGTACCTGGCACACTGTTTGTGACACAATGCACAACCTCGCCACAGGGGTATATATCATGCCAATGCACGAACAGAGATTTCATCCATTGCAATGAATGTAAAGTTCAGTTACAGTAGTACCAGTCAACCACCCTAGTCGTTGATGCCATAGCCCTACCTAACATATGTGCACAGTTGTTACTATAGGTGGCATACTGCTGTAACAGAGTATATATGTTGCTAGATAAACATGTATACCCTGTAATACACATATGATTGTGGCCATGGTACAGGCATAATTACACACACATCAGACAATCATACAACACAGCACTGTATGCCAACACAGATGAGCTTTACCTGTGTACCATACAGTACTGTGTGCCACTACTTACAAACCCTTATGCCTGAGTTATGTCCTCTGTGCAGACTACAGGAAACACACAAGACAGTGTTTCCAAGCAATGTGAACACACACCATACTGTGCTGTTTAGGCCTACAGCTTCAGGTAGTACTACAGTTCATATGGGAGTTGGATTCACCAGCAGTACCACTCAGTAAGCATACATGTATTGCTTTAGCCTACAATGAGACACCACGATCATCAACAAAGAACTACATCACATCGTATGCCATACTACTATGTCTGCCTATCAGTACAATACACATATTTTGCTGGCCTCACAGCTAGGATAGACACTACCATGTCAGATACAACTTCACACTAACCTATCACGCCTTTACAGACCTTGCACACATTCAGCGTTACACTTATTAAATCTCACATAGCAGGTATTGCATTGAGTACATGTGTGAGTGCATAGTGTCATAGGTAGGTAATAGGCTATTGGCCCTAGGGTCTACAGCAGCCTAGCCATATGCTACCCTGGTCTTTGACACACATGTACTTTGATTTCACTTGCCCCTGTCAACCAGAACCACAGAGGAGATTCCTGGGGTGTATTACTAATCTCCCAAACAATCATCAGAGGTATTTATGACAACTGCTAATGAAGAGCCTTGTTTGCTGTTGCTAGGTGGTCTATTCCAGTGTATGGCATATCTCTGAGATAGGAACCTATCCCCCCAGCATGTGCTGTTTAGTGAGCTGACGAGGTTTAGGGCCCTAGACCGTGTATCCCGGAGGGATTGTGATATGTTGCCATGATGGTTGTCACCCAGCTATGGGTCTGACATACCTCTGTATGTCCGACAGAGGTCACCTCTGTGTGGCCAGTATGCAATACAGTCTAGATGTGGTTTTGTGAGTCAGTCTGCATAGGGCATCTGTTTGCGGCCAGTATTACCCTTTGTGAGGTATGTCTGTGGCCTTTCCACCTGCTGTAGTTGTCATGTGAGGTACATACCACACAGGGCATTGTGATGAGTAGAGGGGAACACTGACATATATTTCCCTAGATGACACACCTGTTGTCATGACACATACCACACAGACAGATTAAAGGTCTAGTGTGGCACTGTCTTTATCAAAGAGGAGGCTACTGTCCACCTGTGCCCCATGTTCCCTTATCACACCTTCAGTGTTAGGTAGATCTCTACCTATGTGGCAGTGAATGGGTACAGTGTTTTGGAAAGGTGGAATGGCACTGCAGTATTGACACTTGTCTACAGTCCATGCCTTGGTCACCACACACCTGTTGCAGTACATATGACCCCATGTCTCTCTCTCTCTCTCATTATATATATATATATATATATATATATATATATATATATATATACATATATGTATATATATATATATATATACATACATATTTATACACATACATGTACACATCCATTGCTATACACATAGATGTACATATAGGCACATGTACAGTCCACCTTTCATGGTGGGGCTATCACTTATGCGACAGTTGTGGGATGTACAGTTATGTGATTATATTGCACAGTGTTGTGCAGAATGCATTTTGGTGTCCTCAGCCCATGTAGCTTTAGCAGGCCTCACTGGCTGTAACACAGCAGATCTGATAAATAAGTCCCACAGCGTTTAACCATCACATGACATATATCAGCACTGCATGCTGTTTTCTATGCCACACAGTACGACCTACATAGATATATGCACATAACAACCTTCAATGGCATATATCTGTCCACCCTTCACTAACAGTTGCAGTATGTCCCTTGCCCTATGCACATGTGCAGATACAGATAGATACATACTGCTGCCACACATGGATGATTTGCAGTGTGTAGAGTACTCTTCAGGAACATCTACTACTTGCAAGCACATACATATGAGTTACATACATTACCTTTGTACTTCCCTGCTCCGTCTGTTGTTACAGTTTTGTTGTTTTTTTTTTTTTTGGTTGATTTGGGTTTTCTCCTTCTGTTTCTGTTTCTGTCTCTGTTGTCTGTGTCTGTGTCTATGCCTCTGTCTCTCTCTCTCTCTCGCTCTCTATCTCCCTGTACCTGCAATATTATTGCATGTGGGGACAGCAGGTACAGCCTGCTTTTCTAGGTATCTGCACATGTGCATGTGACAGCCTCTGCACCAGTTGCTGCCCACCATTCAGTAATTGCATGCAGCCTGCTGTGTGGTGATTGCAGTACTCACTGTGATTGCAGCCCACTGCTATAAAATGGTAGGTTAGGTAGGCATAGCCCTTTCAGCTTTCCAAGGTGGGGCCCATGCTTGTTTGCTCTGGACACCTCTGTGTCAGTCAGAAGGTTGGTATATGTCTCTTATCTGAAGCTAGGGTTGTAGCCAGTGATATGCATGTTGTACTCAACCCTGAATGTTGCTGCTTCCAGTACACACTTCTCAGTGTAGACATGTACTCACCCCTCCAAATGCTAATGTTAATAGTGCGCCATATGGTTGTGACTGTGAGAACAATGTTGGTTCGGATGTTAGTTTTGAATTGGGACTCAATTATGATGATAATGTTTGTCACAGTGTTCAATCACATATACCTGAAGTGTGTAATGTACCTACTTACAATACATTGTCAAATCTGAGTACTCACACCGTTATAGATGAGACAAATATTATGGTATTTAATCCCCACATTGGGCTAATGGGGGGTATGCATTTAACAAATTTAAATCCAGGCACTGATCCTGACCTTACTGATTTTAGGACAGGTAGTGGTGTGATAACAACATTAGCAGTATCTAACTATGGGCACCAAGAATATAAAGATTTATGTAATACAGATATCGACAAGCACACAAGTGTTGAGGAGAAAGACGATGTTGTAGAATATACCAATGATACCAATGTTTCTGGTGGGTACGATTCAGATGTGGAGATGTTTGATTGATCTTTTTATGGGATTTTGAGTAATCCCTTAGTATTGGAAAACAGTATGCAGGATTTTAGATTATACAATTACTCCAGTGTTCCTTTAGGTATTGAATATGTTAACCTCTTTTCCAAGGGATTTAATTTTGTTCTGTGTAGGGGGGGTAACCTTGTTAATACGCTTATTGATTTGAAACTGTTTACCCGCAAAATGAATTTAAAGGTATTTTTTGGTGACTCTGACAATTGTAACACCTTAGGTAACGACCGGAGTATTTCTAAACCAAATGTTTTTAATCCACCCTTGAACCATGTTGTGGCTATGTTTGAAAGAATGTGTGAATTTGATATAAGACAGTTTTTTAAACAGCAAAAAGGCAAACCATACTGTAATATGACAGAGGATGAGCATAAGTTATTGGATAATTTGAATCAAATGGGGAGTATTCGTATTATGAAGCCCGATAAAGGTAACGGTGTGGTGACTGTAGATAATTGTGACTATATTAGTCTTATGATGTCAATGCTTATGGAGGACAGTTACATTGAAACAAGTATTAATGAAATCAATATTGCATATAGAAATATTGATCTCCTCTTGGAGGATATGTTATATCAAGGTGAAGTGACTGAAGTTAAACATGAATATATGGTTAATGCATTTCATGTGGTTAGTGGTATCTTCGGTATACCTAAAATACACAAAGGATTGAACAACATGCAGTTTAGACCCATAGTTGATGGCAAAAGAAATAAAGTCTGTTTTATTAGTCAATTTTTGGATCATCACATGAAAACGGGCATTAGTTGTTTTCCCCATATCACCAAGGACTCATGGCAGTTTTTGGAAAGATTGAAGGCGTTTGAAGTTAAAGATGATTTTTGCTTTCTAACCATAGATGTGTGTAATTTGTTTACAGTTATACCACATGATACAGGTTTAATGTGGTTAGAGCAACAATTGTTGGAAACTGGTGTGTATGAGCAGGATCGTATCAACGTTTTGGTTAAACTCATGGAAGTGGTTTTGAAAAATAATTTTTTATTTTTTGAAGGGCACTATTTCAAACAACGTACTGGAGTGGCCATGAGGGCCGCTTGTGCCCCTATTTATGCCAATTACATCATGGCATATTGGGAGGAACACTATATATTCCATAGTGAATTTTATAGGCACATCAGATTATATTTGCGCTTTTTGGACAACATTTTTATTATTTGGGAAAGTGAATTAGTTGTTTTGGATGCTTTAATTAATAACATTAATCAAGAACATGCAAGTTGGAATGACAGAATATAAATAAAAGTCCACAGCAGTATATCCAACACGCAAACTGCTACCTCTCACAGTAAATTCAGCACAGAAGATAAACACTATAAATTAAAACCAAAAGTGTTTAAAAAACACAAAAATACATAGAGTTTAGCGCTTTCACTCGAAAACCGAGCTTCATCAGAACCACATAATAATTGATGAAATCACATTAAATAGATGTTTTGGCGCCAAATCAGAGCAGCATATCAATCAACATTAAAAGTAACAGTACTAGAAAAGTAAAAATGTTAAGAACATTACTATAAATATAAAAAACTTTACATCACATCAAGCCTTAATAAACAGATATAATAAGGATGTTAAGTAAAAATTGTTATCAATTCATGTAAAGTAAAGGCTTAATGGACAAGTAATCATTAATTCCTGGGGGTGTAGTGGCATCAGTGTAAACTTGCCAGCATAGCTCTCTGTAAGCTAAATAATTTTTATAATCTCCCCCTCTAGGATTACGAGAAACAGATTATAAAATAAAAAAGCTAAAAGTGTGATCACTTCCATATTGTATAATGTGCCTTGACAATGCGTTTTTTGTGTCATTCTTTTTTATACAATAAAAGTGCGAATATATCCGCTGCCTCAACTGCCTCTCAGTCTTTCCTATATAGTAACCATGACAGACTGAACAGACTGCAATGTATACCAGCATAGTGGTCCTACAATTACCCTTAGAAGGGTATATTTTCAGATGATTGTAATTTTTTAAAATAAGACTATAGTTTTCATTAATCACGTAACACTGGTTACAGGTCTCACATTTAGTAGTGTGTGAGTCCTTTATATGTCCCTTGTTGTAAACATTAATGTTATCTCTCTCCAAAATAAGTTTAAGATTGCTACCCATCTTATACACAAAACGAGGTCCCGGACCAACTAGGTCTGCCATATCCTGGGAATCAGTAAGAATATGCCAATTTCTGAGTAAGATATCCTTGATAGTCTTACTAAACAATCCATATTCAATGATAAGAGCTCTATTATATGTTTTCTTCTCAACTAATTGTAGTTGATCCACTGTACTAACAGAATTTAATGCAGTGGGCTGATTCTCTGTTATACTATTCACATTAGATCCCAATAATAAACTATATTTCTGGCCCCACTGACTAATGACAAAACTGCTTATGTCATCCATAAGTTTAGGGTCGTAACCTCGATCTCCAAATAAAGAGGAAATTAACTTGATCTCATTCAGCATATCAGTATACCTAGAGGTCATTCTAATGGCCCTGATACACTGTCCTTTAAAAATATTCCTCTTCATTCTTGTAGGATGACAGCTACAATAGTCCAAATACGAATTACTAAACGTTGTCTTCCTAAAGATAATGGACTTAAACCTTCTGTATCATAGGTAATGAGTGTATCTAAATAAGGTACCCCCTCTTTACTTATAGTAGAAGTAAACTTTAAAAAATTACTACTAGAATTTATGTGACTCAAAAAAGACTCAAACATAATACTATCTCCCTTCCAAAGGATATATATATCGTCCAAGAAGCGGGAATAATAACTAATATTATCAAAGTAATTACTAGTGAAAACAAAGTTCTCTTCCCAATCAAGCATAACCAGATTCGCAAACATGGGGGGCACAAGCTGCCCCCATGGCTACTCCTCTGGTTTGCTTGAAGATTTCACCTTCATAGAAAATAAAATTATTTTCTAATACTATACTCATAAGTTCCACTAGCAAGGAAATTCTATCCCAACTGAAGTTGGTGTGTTTACTAAGACTTCTGCTGAATGCCTCCAAGACTTCCTCCATAGGAATACAACTAAATAAGTCTATTACATCAATAGAACTAAATAAAATATCTGAACTATAACTATTAACTGGAAAATTCCATAAGAATTCCCAAGAATCCTTAACTAAATGTCCTAATCTATTGTAAATAAACTTTAATGTAGTATCAATATAGACCCCTATGGAGAAGGTCTTAGATTTGCTGCCCGAAATAATCGGACGAAAAGGTGGATTAATATGATCCTTATGAACTTTAGGGATGCCCACTATTGTAGGAAGAATAGGAAAATCCACTTTTAAAAAGTCGAAAAGTTCTTTATTGATTCTTTCATCTAATAAATAATCCTCTAAATACATATTTATTCTTCTGTAGGCAATATTAACTTCATTTAGAGAAATAACAGAGTAATTACCGAATTATGTAAAATATTATGAATATTGGCACTATAGGTGGTGGCATCATAAATCACAATGCCCCCACCTTTATCGGGTTTCATAACTCTGATACTCTTGTCCTGCTTAAGATTGTTCAAGGTTCGTGTTTCCTCGTCAGTTAGATTGTTACATCCTTGATATTTCTTATTATTATTATTCTTACTAACATTATATAACTCCTTAGTGACTCTATTGTCAAATATAGTCACTACAGGGTTACTAGATGGAATAAACGTGCTTTTTTTCCTCAAAATTTTACCAGTATCAACACTCGGCCTTTCCTTGTTATAAACATAACGGCTAAATTGAGTTTCCTAATAAATCTCTTAAATTCAAAAATAGTATCCACTATCCGAAAACTAGGTGTAGGTATAAATTTTAACCCTTTTGACAAGAGGCTAAAATGTGCTTTGTCCAATTTGACATCACTATAATTGAAGATTTTAAAGTTTTTGTATTCACTAATAACTTCATCAATTCTAACTATGTCCTGCTGTACAATAAATGATTGTGTATCTCCTGCCGTTCATAAGGGTAAATGGATGTTTAATATTTTTTCCTCCATTTTTAACCCTTTCTCCATTTCCCCTGATAATTTTTCTCTTGTGTATGACAAAAATCCTGCTCACTATAATCAATCTTATCAGGGTATTCAATTAACTGATCTTGAAAATGTCTATCTTTAAATTGTTTACTAGTTTTCCAACTATAACTTGTCTGTCTCTTGTATTGGTCTTTGTCCCTGCTTAATTTCTTAAGCTTACGTTCAAAGGCCTTCTTGGCCCGTTCATCTGCTAAAGCAAATTGTTTAAAATAAAGCTTCTCCCACTAAGTAAACAATAAATCCTGTGTGATGGTGTTATTCAAGTGCTCCACTTCACTAATACATTTATAAAGCTCTTGTCAAAAGGGTTAAAATTTATACCTGCACCTAGTTTTCGGATAGTGGATACTATTTTTGAATTTAAGAGATTTATTAGGAAACTCAATTTAGCTGTTATGTTTAATAACAAGGAAAGGCCGCGTGTTGATACTGGTAAAATTTTGAGGAAAAAAAGCACGTTTATTCCATCTAGTAACCCTGTAGTGACTATATTTGACAATAGAGTCACTAAGGAGTTATATAATGTTAGTAAGAATAATAATAATAAGAAATATCAAGGATGTAACAATCTAACTGACGAGGAAACACGAACCTTGAACAATCTTAAACAGGACAAGAGTATCAGAGTTATGAAACCCGATAAAGGTGAGGGCATTGTGATTTATGATGCCACCACCTATAGTGCCAATATTTATAATATTTTACATAATTCGGGTAATTACTCTGTTATTTCTCTAAATGAAGTTAATATTGCCTACAGAAGAATAGATATGTATTTAGAGGATTATTTATTAGATGAAAGAATCAATAAAGAACTTTTCGACTTTTTAAAAGTGGATTTTCCTATTCTTCCTACAATAGTGGGCATCCCTAAAGTTCATAAGGATCATATTAATCCACCTTTTCATCCGATTATTTCGGGCAGCAAATCTTAGACCTTCTCCACAGGGGTCTATATTGATACTACATTAAAGTTTATTTACAATAGATTAGGACATTTAGTTAAGGATTCTTGGGAATTCTTACGGAATTTTCCAGTTAATAGTTATAGTTCAGATATTTTATTTAGTTCTATTGATGTAATAGACTAATTTAGTTGTATTCCTACGGAGGAAGGCTTGGAGGCATTCAGCAGAAGTCTTAGTAAACACACCAACTTCAGTTGGGATAGAATTTCCTTGCTAGTGGAACTTATGAGTATAGTATTAGAAAATAATTTTATTTTCTATGAAGGTGAAATCTTCAAGCAAACCAGAGGAGTAGCCATGGCGGCAGCTTGTGCCCCCATGTTTGCGAATCTGGTTATGCTTGATTGGGAAGAGAACTTTGTTTTCACTAGTAATTACTTTGATAATATTAGTTATTATTCCCGCTTCTTGGACGATATATATATCCTTTGGAAGGGAGATAGTATTATGTTTGAGTCTTTTTTGAGTCACATAAATTCTAGTAGTAATTTTTTAAAGTTTACTTCTACTATAAGTAAAGAGGGGATACCTTATTTAGATACACTCATTACCTATGATACAGAAGATTTTAAGTCCATTATCTTTAGGAAGACAACGTTTAGTAATTCGTATTTGGACTATTGTAGCTGTCATCCTACAAGAATGAAGAGGAATATTTTTAAAGGACAGTGTATCAGGGCCATTAGAATGACCTCTAGGTATACTGATATGCTGAATGAGATCAAGTTCATTTCCTCTTTATTTGGAGATCGAGGTTACGACCCTAAACTTATGGATGACATAAGCAGTTTTGTCATAAGTCAGTGGGGCCAGAAATATAGTTTATTATTGGGATCTAATGTGAATAGTATAACAGAGAATCAGCCCACTGCATTAAATTCTGTTAGTACAGTGGATCAACTACAATTAGTTGAGAAGAAAACATATAATAGAGCTCTTATCATTGAATATGGATTGTTTAGTAAGACTATCAAGGATATCTTACTCAGAAATTGGCATATTCTTACTGATTCCCAGGATATGGCAGACCTAGTTGGTCCGGGACCTCGTTTTGTGTATAAGATGGGTAGCAATCTTAAACTTATTTTGGAGAGAGATAACATTAATGTTTCTAACAAGGGTCATATAAAGGACTCACACACTACTAAATGTGGGACCTGTAACCAGTGTTACGCGATTAATGAAAACTATAGTCTTATTTTAAAAAATTACAATCATCTGAAAATATACCCTTCTAAGGGTAATTGTAGGACCACTATGCTGGTATACATTGCAGTCTGTTCAGTCTGTCATGGTTACTATATAGGAAAGACTGAGAGGCAGTTGAGGCAGCGGATATATTCGCACTTTTATTGTATAAAAAAGAATGACACAAAAAACGCATTGTCAAGGCACATTATACAATATGGAAGTGATCACACTTTTAGCTTTTTTATTTTAGAATCTGTTTCTCGTAATCCTAGAGGGGGAGATTATAAAAATTATTTAGCTTACAGAGAGCTATGGTGGCAAGTTTACACTGATGCCACTACACCCCCAGGAATTAATGATTACTTGTCCATTAAGCCTTTACTTTACATGGATTGATAACAATTTTTACTTAACATCCTTATTATATCTGTTTATTAAGGCTTGATGTGATGTAAAGTTTTTATATTTATAGTAATGTTCTTAACATTTTTACTTTTCTAGTACTGTTACTTTTAATGTTGATTGATATGCTGCTCTGATTTGGCGCCAAAACATCTATTTAATGTGATTGCATCAATTATTATGTGGTTCTGATGAAGCTCGGTTTTCGAGTGAAAGCGCTAAACTCTATGTATTTTTGTGTTTTTTAAACACTTTTGGTTTTAATTTATAGTGTTTATCTTCTGTGCTGAATTTACTGTGAGAGGTAGCAGTTTGCGTGTTGGATATACTGCTGTGGACTTTTATTTATATTCTGTCGATCCAACTTGCAAGTTCCTGGTTCTGTTGTTGTATGGATTCCTCTCGCAGTTCAGCCAGTGGTGCCTCACCCGACTATTGCAATGATCTGGTGTCGCTAAGAGCGGAAGTATCATCTTTGCGTGGGGAGGTTGCCAAGATTTTACAGTTATTTGGCAATTTAGCAGTAGTAAAGGATCTAAAAAGTGATACTACTGCTTTAAGAACGTCGGAGATGAATATCGGTGACCCACCTACATCTCAGGGATTGCCTAGTGAGCAGCGGTCGCTTCATAGCGTGAATGACGTTGTTGACGTGGAGGTACCCTCTACGTCTTCTCCAGAAATTCCAAATGGACAAGGACGAGCTATGGTTAAAGACGGCATTGATATGCCTGGTACGGAAGGATTAACGGATAACTTCAGAAACAATTCTGACTTTACTTTTGACTTTTCTTTCGGTAATTTTACCGATGAAATTAGGCGCACTGGTACAAGACCTAAAAATACGCAACCAGTGCATACATATGCACAAACAACGAGGGAGACCACACAGCTTAAAGGTACTGTTCATTCTGCAGCTAATAAATCTCCCATAATTGTTGACAAACGTGCAACTAACAAACAGAATGTTCTGCAAGATTTTATTAAACATGACTGTTGCTTTGATAACGTATCAGTCGACAAGCCCATGAATAAGAGTCATGTTATTAATGGGTCATTACGAGACATTATCTACCTTTTGGGTAAAAAACTTAATAATATCAACGCCTTAAAGTTGGACAATGCATATTTGAACTATTGTATTTCTCTTAATATTGTGCCAATGGGTTTGAGATTTTTCAAACTTTCATTGGGTATTGATATCAATGAGAATGTAGAGTTGGAATTTAATTGTTTATTTGACTCTTTTGGGCTAGAATACATGAAACTTCTCATCAAATACAATGATGCGAAGCTTTGTAAATGTATTAGTGAAGTGGAGCACTTGAATAACACCATCACACAGGATTTATTGTTTACTCAGTGGGAGAAGCTTTATTTTAAACAATTTGCTTTAGCAGATGAACGGGCCAAGAAGGCCTTTGAACGTAAGCTTAAGAAATTAAGCAGGGACAAAGACCAATACAAGAGGCAGACAAGTTATAGTTGGAAAACTAGTAAACAATTTAAAGATAGACATTTTCAAGATCAGTTAACTGAATACCCTGATAAGATTGATTATAGTGAGCAGGATTTTTGTCATACACAAGAGAAAAATTATCAGGGGAAATGGAGAAAGGGGGAAAAATGGAGGAAAAAATATTAAACATCCATTTACCCTTATCAACGGCAGGAGATACACAATCATTTATTGTACAGCAGGACATAGTTAGAATTGATGAAGTTATTAGTGAATACAAAAACTTTAAAATCTTCAATTATAGTAATGTCAAATTGGACAAAGCACAGTTTAGCCTCTTGTCAAAAGGGCTAAAATTTATACCTACACCTAGTTTTCGGATAGTGGATACTATTTTTGAATTTAAGAGATTTATTAGGAAACTCAATTTAGCCGTTATGTTTAATAACAAGGAAAGGCCGAGTGTTGATACTGGTAAAATTTTGAGGAAAAAAAGCACTTTTATTCCATCTAGTAACCCTGTAGTGACTATATTTGACAATAGAGTCACTAAAGAGTTATATAATGTTAGTAAGAATAATAATAATAAGAAATATCAAGGATGTAACAATCTAACTGACAAGGAAACACGAACCTTGAACAATCTTAAGCAGGACAAGAGTATCAGAGTTATGAAACCTGATAAAGGTGGGGGCATTGTGATTTATGATGCCACCACCTATAGTGCCAATATTCATAATATTTTACATAATTCGGGTAATTACTCTGTTATTTCTCTAAATGAAGTTAATATTGCCTACAGAAGAATAGATATGTATTTAGAGGATTATTTATTAGATGAAAGAATCAATAAAGAACTTTTCAACTTTTTAAAAGTGGATTTTCCTATTCTTCCTACAATAGTGGGCATCCCTAAAGTTCATAAGGATCATATTAATCCACCTTTTCGTCCGATTATTTCGGGCAGCAAATCTAAGACCTTCTACATAGGGGTCTATATTGATACTACATTAAAGTTTATTTACAATAGATTAGGACATTTAGTTAAGGATTCTTGGGAATTCTTACGGAATTTTCCAGTTAATAGCTATAGTTCAGATATTTTATTTAGTTCTATTGATGTAATAGACTTATTTAGTTGTATTCCTATGGAGGAAGGCTTGGAGGCATTCAGCAGAAGTCTTAGTAAACACACCAACTTCAGTTGGGATAGAATTTCCTTGCTAGTGGAACTTATGAGTATAGTATTAGAAAATAATTTTATTTTCTATGAAGGTGAAATCTTCAAGCAAACCAGAGGAGTAGCCATGGGGGCAGCTTGTGCCCCCATGTTTGCGAATCTGGTTATGCTTAATTGGGAAGAGAACTTTGTTTTCACTAGTAATTACTTTGATAATATTAGTTATTATTCCCGCTTCTTGGACGATATATATATCCTTTGGAAGGGAGATAGTATTATGTTTGAGTCTTTTTTGAATCACATAAATTCTAGCAGTAATTTTTTAAAGTTTACTTCTACTATAAGTAAAGAGGGGGTACCTTATTTAGATACACTCATTACCTATGATACAGAAGGTTTTAAGTCCATTATCTTTAGGAAGACAACGTTTAGTAATTCATATTTGGACTATTGTAGCTGTCATCCTACAAGAATGAAGAGGAATATTTTTAAAGGACAGTGTATCAGGGCCATTAGAATGACCTCTAGGTATACTGATATGCTGAATGAGATCAAGTTAATTTCCTCTTTATTTGGAGATCGAGGTTACGACCCTAAACTTATGGATGACATAAGCAGTTTTGTCATTAGTCAGTGGGGCCAGAAATATAGTTTATTATTGGGATCTAATGTGAATAGTATAACAGAGAATCAGCCCACTGCATTAAATTCTGTTAGTACAGTGGATCAACTACAATTAGTTGAGAAGAAAACATATAATAGAGCTCTTATCATTGAATATGGATTGTTTAGTAAGACTATCAAGGATATCTTACTCAGAAATTGGCATATTCTTACTGATTCCCAGGATATGGCAGACCTAGTTGGTCCGGGACCTCGTTTTGTGTATAAGATGGGTAGCAATCTTAAACTTATTTTGGAGAGAGATAACATTAATGTTTACAACAAGGGACATATAAAGTACTCACACACTACTAAATGTGGGACCTGTAACCAGTGTTATGCGATTAATGAAAACTATAGTCTTATTTTAAAAAATTACAATCATCTGAAAATATACCCTTCTAAGGGTAATTGTAGGACCACTATGCTGGTATACATTGCAGTCTGTTCAGTCTGTCATGGTTACTATATAGGAAAGACTGAGAGGCAGTTGAGGCAGCGGATATATTCGCACTTTTATTGTATAAAAAAGAATGACACAAAAAACGCATTGTCAAGGCACATTATACAATATGGAAGTGATCACACTTTTAGCTATTTTATTTTAGAATCTGTTTCTCGTAATCCTAGAGGGGGAGATTATAAAAATTATTTAGCTTACAGAGAGCTATGGTGGCAAGTTTACACTGATGCCACTACACCCCCAGGAATTAATGATTACTTGCCCATTAAGCCTTTACTTTACATGGATTGATAACAATTTTTACTTAACATCCTTATTATATCTGTTTATTAAGGCTTGATGTGATGTAAAGTTTTTTATATTTATAGTAATGTTCTTAACATTTTTACTTTTCTAGTACTGTTACTTTTAATGTTGATTGATATGCTGCTCTGATTTGGCGCCAAAACATCTATTTAATGTGATTGCATCAATTATTATGTGGTTCTGATGAAGCTCGGTTTTCGAGTGAAAGCGCTAAACTCTATGTATTTTTGTGTTTTTTAAACACTTTTGGTTTTAATTTATAGTGTTTATCTTCTGTGCTGAATTTACTGTGAGAGGTAGCAGTTTGCGTGTTGGATATACTGCTGTGGACTTTTATTTATATTCTGTCGTTCCAACTTGCAAGTTCTTGGTTCTGGTGTTGCATGGATTCCTCTCGCAGTTCAGCCAGTGGTGCCTCACCCGACTATAGCAATGATCTGGTGTCATTAAGAGCCGAAGTATCATCTTTGCGTGGGGAGGTCGCCAAGATATTACAGTTGTTTGGTAATTTAGCAGTAGTAAAGGATTTAAAAAGTGATACTACTGCTTTAAGATCATCAGAGATGAATATCGGTGACCCACCTACATCTCAGGGATTGCCTAGTGAGCAGCGGTCGCTTCATAGCTTGAATGACGTTGTTGACGTGGAGGTACCCTCTACGTCTTCTCCAGAGATTCCAAATGGACAAGGACGAGCTATGGTTAAAGACGGCATTGATATGCCTGGTACAGAAGGATTAACGGATAACTTCAGAAACAATTCTGACTTTACTTTTGACTTTTCTTTCGGTAATTTTACCGATGAAATTAGGCGCACTGGTACAAGACCTAAAAATACGCAACCAGTGCATACATATGCACAAACAACGAGGGAGACCACACAGCTTAAAGGTACTGTTCATTCTGCAGCTAATAAATCTCCCATAATTGTTGACAAACGTGCAACTAACAAACAGAATGTTCTGCAAGATTTTATTAAACATGACTGTTGCTTTGATAACGTATCAGTCGACAAGCCCATGAATAAGAGTCATGTTATTAATGGGTCATTACAAGACATTATCTACCTTTTGGGTAAAAAACTTAATAATATCAACGCCTTAAAGTTGGACAATGCATATTTGAACTATTGTATTTCTCTCAACATCGTGCCAATGGGTTTGAGATTTTTCAAACTTCCATTGGGTATTGATATCAACGACAATGTAGAAATGGAATTTAATTGTTTATTTGACTCATTTGGGCTAGAATACATGAAACTTCTCATCAAATATAATGATGTCAAGCTTTGTAAATGTATTAGTGAAGTGGAGCATTTGAATAATATCATCACACAGGATTTAATGTTTACCCAGTGGGAGAAACTTTATTTTAAACAATTTGCTTTAGCAGATGAACGGGCCAAGAAGGCCTTTGAACGTAAGCTTAAGAAATTAAGCAGGGACAAAGACCAATATAAGAGACAGACAAGTTATAGTTGGAAAACTAGTAAACAATTTAAAGATAGACATTTTCAAGATCAGTTAACTGAATACCCTGATAAGATTGATTATAGTGAGCAGGATTTTTGTCATACACAAGAGAAAAATTAACAGGGGAAATGGAGAAAGGGGGAAAAATGGAGGAAAAAATATTAAACATCCATTTACCCTTATCAACGGCAGGAGATACACAATCATTTATTGTACAGCAGGACATAGTTAGAATTGATGAAGTTATTAGTGAATACAAAAACTTTAAAATCTTCAATTATAGTAATGTCAAATTGGACAAAGCACATTTTAGCCTCTTGTCAAAAGGGTTAAAATTTATACCTACACCTAGTTTTCGGATAGTGGATACTATTTTTGAATTTAAGAGATTTATTAGGAAACTCAATTTAGCCGTTATGTTTAATAACAAGGAAAGGCCGAGTGTTGATACTGGTAAAATTTTGAGGAAAAAAAGCACTTTTATTCCATCTAGTAACCCTGTAGTGACTATATTTGACAATAGAGTCACTAAAGAGTTATATAATGTTAGTAAGAATAATAATAATAAGAAATATTAAGGATGTAACAATCTAACTGACAAGGAAACACGAACCTTGAACAATCTTAAGCAGGACAAGAGTATCAGAGTTATGAAACCCGATAAAGATGGGGGCATTGTGATTTATGATGCCACCACCTATAGTGCCAATATTCATAATATTTTACATAATTCGGGTAATTACTCTGTTATTTCTCTAAATGAAGTTAATATTGCCTACAGAAGAATAGATATGTATTTAGAGGATTATTTATTAGATGAAAGAATCAATAAAGAACTTTTCGACTTTTTAAAAGTGGATTTTCCTATTCTTCCTACAATAGTGGGCATCCCTAAAGTTCATAAGGATCATATTAATCCACCTTTTCGTCCGATTATTTTGGGCAGCAAATCTAAGACCTTCTCCATAGGGGTCTATATTGATACTACATTAAAGTTTATTTACAATAGATTAGGACATTTAGTTAAGGATTCTTGGGAATTCTTACGGAATTTTCCAGTTAATAGTTATAGTTCAGATATTTTATTTAGTTCTATTGATGTAATAGACTTATTTAGTTGTATTCCTGGAGGAAGGCTTGGAGGCATTCAGCAGAAGTCTTAGTAAACACACCAACTTCAGTTGGGATAGAATTTCCTTGCTAGTGGAACTTATGAGTATAGTATTAGAAAATAATTTTATTTTCTATGAAGGTGAAATCTTCAAGCAAACCAGAGGAGTAGCCATGGGGGCAGCTTGTGCCCCCATGTTTGCGAATCTGGTTATGCTTAATTGGGAAGAGAACTTTGTTTTCACTAGTAATTACTTTGATAATATTAGTAATTATTCGCTTCTTGGACGATATATATATCCTTTGGAAGGGAGATAGTATTATGTTTGAGTCTTTTTTGAATCACATAAATTCTAGTAGTAATTTTTTAAAGTTTACTTCTACTATAAGTAAAGAGGGGGTACCTTATTTAGATACACTCATTACCTATGATACAGAAGGTTTTAAGTCCATTATCTTTAGGAAGACAACGTTTAGTAATTCATATTTGGACTATTGTAGCTGTCATCCTACAAGAATGAAGAGGAATATTTTTAAAGGACAGTGTATCAGGACCATTAGAATGACCTCTAGGTATACTGATATGCTGAATGAGATCAAGTTAATTTCCTCTTTATTTGGAGATCGAGGTTACGACCCTAAACTTATGGATGACATAAGCAGTTTTGTCATTAGTCAGTGGGGCCAGAAATATAGTTTATTATTGGGATCTAATGTGAATAGTATAACAGAGAATCAGCCCACTGCATTAAATTCTGTTAGTACAGTGGATCAACTACAATTAGTTGAGAAGAAAACATATAATAGAGCTCTTATCATTGAATATGGATTGTTTAGTAAGACTATCAAGGATATCTTACTCAGAAATTGGCATATTCTTACTGATTCCCAGGATATGGCAGACCTAGTTGGTCCGGGACCTCGTTTGTGTATAAGATGGGTAGCAATCTTAAACTTATTTTGGAGAGATAACATTAATGTTTACAACAAGGGACATATAAAGGACTCACACACTACTAAATGTGGGACCTGTAACCAGTGTTACGCGATTAATGAAAACTATAGTCTTATTTTAAAAATTACAATCATCTGAAAATATACCCTTCTAAGGGTAATTGTAGGACCACTATGCTGGTATACATTGCAGTCTGTTCAGTCTGTCATGGTTACTATATAGGAAAGACTGAGAGGCAGTTGAGGCAGCGGATATATTCTCACTTTTATTGTATAAAAAAGAATGACACAAATCACGCATTGTCAAGGCACATTATACAATATGGAAGTGATCACACTTTTAGCTTTTTATTTTAGAATCTGTTTCTCGTAATCCTAGAGGGGAGATTATAAAATTATTTAGCTTACAGAGAGCTATGGTGGCAAGTTTACACTGATGCCACTACACCCCCAGGAATTAATGATTACTTGTCCATTAAGCCTTTACTTTACATGGATTGATAACAATTTTTACTTAACATCCTTATTATATCTGTTTATTAAGGCTTGATGTGATGTAAAGTTTTTATATTTATAGTAATGTTCTTAACATTTTTACTTTTCTAGTACTGTTACTTTTAATGTTGATTGATATGCTGCTCTGATTTGGCGCCAAAACATCTATTTAATGTGATTGCATCAATTATTATGTGGTTCTGATGAAGCTCGGTTTTCGAGTGAAAGCGCTAAACTCTATGTATTTTGTGTTTTTAAACACTTTTGGTTTTAATTTATAGTGTTTATCTTCTGTGCTGAATTTACTGTGAGAGGTAGCAGTTTGCGTGTTGGATATACTGCTGTGGACTTTTATTTATATTCTGTCGTTCCAACTTGCAAGTTCTTGGTTCTGGTGTTGCATGGATTCCTCTCTAGTTCAGCCAGTGGTGCCTCACCCGACTATAGCAATGATCTGGTGTCATTAAGAGCCGAAGTATCATCTTTGCGTGGGGAGGTCGCCAAGATATTACAGTTGTTTGGTAATTTAGCAGTAGTAAAGGATTTAAAAAGTGATACTACTGCTTTAAGATCATCAGAGATGAATATCGGTGACCCACCTACATCTCAGGGATTGCCTAGTGAGCAGCGGTCGCTTCATAGCTTGAATGACGTTGTTGACGTGGAGGTACCCTCTACGTCTTCTCCAGAGATTCCAAATGGACAAGGACGAGCTATGGTTAAAGACGGCATTGATATGCCTGGTATGGAAGGATTAACGGATAACTTCAGAAACAATTCTGACTTTACTTTTGACTTTTCTTTTGGTAATTTTACCGATGAAATTAGGCGCACTGGTACAAGACCTAAAATCGCAACCAGTGCATACATATGCACAAACAACGAGGAGACCACACAGCTTAAAGGTACTGTTCATTCTGCAGCTAATAAATCTCCCATAATTGTTGACAAACGTGCAACTAACAAACAGAATGTTCTGCAAGATTTTATTAAACATGACTGTTGCTTTGATAACGTATCAGTCGACAAGCCCATGAATAAGAGTCATGTTATTAATGGGTCATTACGAGACATTATCTACCTTTTGGGTAAAAAACTTAATAATATCAACGCCTTAAAGTTGGACAATGCATATTTGAACTATTGTATTTCTCTTAATATTGTGCCAATGGGTTTGAGATTTTTCAAACTTTCATTGGGTATTGATATCAATGAGAATGTAGAGTTGGAATTTAATTGTTTATTTGACTCTTTTGGGCTAGAATACATGAAACTTCTCATCAAATACAATGATGCGAAGCTTTGTAAATGTATTAGTGAAGTGGAGCACTTGAATAACACCATCACACAGGATTTATTGTTTACTCAGTGGGAGAAGCTTTATTTTAAACAATTTGCTTTAGCAGATGAACGGGCCAAGAAGGCCTTTGAACGTAAGCTTAAGAAATTAAGCAGGGACAAAGACCAATACAAGAGGCAGACAAGTTATAGTTGGAAAACTAGTAAACAATTTAAAGATAGACATTTTCAAGATCAGTTAACTGAATACCCTGATAAGATTGATTATAGTGAGCAGGATTTTTGTCACACACAAGAGAAAAACTATCAGGGGAAATGGAGAAAGGGGGAAAAATGGAGGAAAAAATATTAAACATCCATTTACCCTTATCAACGGCAGGAGATACACAATCATTTATTGTACAGCAGGACATAGTTAGAATTGATGAAGTTATTAGTGAATACAAAAACTTTAAAATCTTCAATTATAGTAATGTCAAATTGGACAAAGCACATTTTAGCCTCTTGTCAAAAGGGTTAAAATTTATACCTACACCTAGTTTTCGGATAGTGGATACTATTTTTGAATTTAAGAGATTTATTAGGAAACTCAATTTAGCCATTATGTTTAATAACAAGAAAAGGCCGAGTGTTGATACTGGTAAAATTTTGAGGAAAAAAAGCACGTTTATTCCATCTAGTAACCCTGTAGTGACTATATTTGACAATAGAGTCACTAAGGAGTTATATAATGTTAGTAAGAATAATAATAATAAGAAATATCAAGGATGTAACAATCTAACTGACAAGGAAACACGAACCTTGAACAATCTTAAGCAGGACAAGAGTATCAGAGTTATGAAACCCGATAAAGGTGGGGGCATTGTGATTTATGATGCCACCACCTATAGTGCCAATATTCATAATATTTTACATAATTCGGGTAATTACTCTGTTATTTCTCTAAATGAAGTTAATATTGCCTACAGAAGAATAGATATGTATTTAGAGGATTATTTATTAGATGAAAGAATCAATAAAGAACTTTTCGACTTTTTAAAAGTGGATTTTCCTATTCTTCCTACAATAGTGGGCATCCCTAAAGTTCATAAGGATCATATTAATCCACCTTTTCGTCCGATTATTTCGGGCAGCAAATCTAAGACCTTCTCCATAGGGGTCTATATTGATACTACATTAAAGTTTATTTACAATAGATTAGGACATTTAGTTAAGGATTCTTGGGAATTCTTACGGAATTTTCCAGTTAATAGTTATAGTTCAGATATTTTATTTAGTTCTATTGATGTAATAGACTTATTTAGTTGTATTCCTACGGAGGAAGGCTTGGAGGCATTCAGCAGAAGTCTTAGTAAACACACCAACTTCAGTTGGGATAGAATTTCCTTGCTAGTGGAACTTATGAGTATAGTATTAGAAAATAATTTTATTTTCTATGAAGGTGAAATCTTCAAGCAAACCAGAGGAGTAGCCATGGGGGCAGCTTGTGCCCCCATGTTTGCGAATCTGGTTATGCTTAATTGGGAAGAGAACTTTGTTTTCACTAGTAATTACTTTGATAATATTAGTTATTATTCCCGCTTCTTGGACGATATATATATCCTTTGGAAGGGAGATAGTATTATGTTTGAGTCTTTTTTGAATCACATAAATTCTACTAGTAATTTTTTAAAGTTTACTTCTACTATAAGTAAAGAGGGGGTACCTTATTTAGATACACTCATTACCTATGACACCGAAGGTTTTAAGTTCATTATCTTTAGGAAGACAACGTTTAGTAATTCATATTTGGACTATTGTAGCTGTCATCCTACAAGAATGAAGAGGAATATTTTTAAAGGACAGTGTATCAGGGCCATTAGAATGACCTCTAGGTATACTGATATGCTGAATGAGATCAAGTTCATTTCCTCTTTATTTGGAGATCGAGGTTACGACCCTAAACTTATGGATGACATAAGCAGTTTTGTCATTAGTCAGTGGGGCCAGAAATATAGTTTATTATTGGGATCTAATGTGAATAGTATAACAGAGAATCAGTCCACTGCATTAAATTCTGTTAGTACAGTGGATCAACTACAATTAGTTGAGAAGAAAACATATAATAGAGCTCTTATCATTGAATATGGATTGTTTAGTAAGACTATCAAGGATATCTTACTCAGAAATTGGCATATTCTTACTGATTCCCAGGATATGGCAGACCTAGTTGGTCCGGGACCTCGTTTTGTGTATAAGATGGGTAGCAATCTTAAACTTATTTTGGAGAGAGATAACATTAATGTTTACAACAAGGGACATATAAAGGACTCACACACTACTAAATGTGGGACCTGTAACCAGTGTTACGCGATTAATGAAAACTATAGTCTTATTTTAAAAAATTACAATCATCTGAAAATATACCCTTCTAAGGGTAATTGTAGGACCACTATGCTGGTATACATTGCAGTCTGTTCAGTCTGTCATGGTTACTATATAGGAAAGACTGAGAGGCAGTTGAGGCAGCGGATATATTCGCACTTTTATTGTATAAAAATGAATGACACAAAAAACGCATTGTCAAGGCACATTATACAATATGGAAGTGATCACACTTTTAGCTTTTTTATTTTAGAATCTGTTTCTCGTAATCCTAGAGGGGGAGATTATAAAAATTATTTAGCTTACAGAGAGCTATGGTGGCAAGTTTACACTGATGCCACTACACCCCCAGGAATTAATGATTACTTGTCCATTAAGCCTTTTCTTTACATGGATTGATAACAATTTTTACTTAACATCCTTATTATATCTGTTTATTAAGGCTTGATGTGATGTAAAGTTTTTTATATTTATAGTAATGTTCTTAACATTTTTACTTTTCTAGTACTGTTAATGTTGATTGATATGCTGCTCTGATTTGGCGCCAAAACATCTATTTAATGTGATTGCATCAATTATTATGTGGTTCTGATGAAGCTCGGTTTTCGAGTGAAAACGCTAAACTCTATGTATTTTTGTGTTTTTTTAAACACTTTTGGTTTTAATTTATAGTGTTTATCTTCTGTGCTGAATTTACTGTGAGAGGTAGCAGTTTGCATGTTGGATATACTGCTGTGAACTTTTATTTATATTAATTACATTAATAGTACAGTATGGTTTTTGAGAGTCACACATGAAATTAATTTTGAGACAATCACCTATTTGGATGTTAGATTAACCTATGACAGGGCACGTGGTTTAATTAAATCGAATATTTACAGAAAACCTACATTTTCAAATTCATAACTTCAGTTTAACAGTTGGCATCCTAACCATCAGAAAAGGGCTATTGTGAAGGGCCAAATGGTTAGGGCTGCCCGGATGGTCAGTGAGGACAGTGAATTCTTGGAGGAGCTAGAATTCATGATTTCTCTATTTTCAAACAGAGGGTACCCAGAAAAACTCTGTATGGATATATTTCAGGAAATTAAATTCAAAAGGGAAGTTGGTGTGCTTCAAGCTTTACTTAACTCTGGTAATAATCAAAATAACCCTTTTGGGTGTGTTTCTGTTCAGGTCACCTTCTTTGATAAGGTCATCTTTAATGTTCATTTCTACATACAATGGTGACTCAGATGAGATCAGAAAGATAATCAATAGAAACTGGGGCATTTTTAAGATGGACAAAGATTTTGTGCCCCAATTTGGAAAAAAACTGAGCTTTGTTTATAGAAAGGATTTATCATTTAAGGACATTTTTGAAAGGAACTCATGGGGAAAGGGGCTCTCTATTAATAGGCCAATAGGAAATTTTAAATGTGGAAGGTGTTCCATTTGTTCTTACATTTTTCTCACTAGCAATAGGCTAGTGATTAATCATTGTTGCATTTCTATTTTGGGTCATTTTGATTGTTATACTAAAAATGTGATATACCTTGCCCTATGTCAAGAATGTACTGCTTTTTACGTAGGGAAAATGTGTAGGTCTTTTAGGGAAAGGATTAAGGAACATCTTTTATATGTTAAACATCTTAAAACCACTAATGCACTTGCTAGGCATGTGGTCGACTATGGTGATCATAGTTTTAAGTTTTGCATTCTACAACAGATTAAGGTTGACCAACAGGGTAGGATTATTGGCACACATTTGGATATCTGTGAAATAAAATGGCAGCTCAGACTAAATGCACATTATTTTCCTGGACTCAATGAGCACAGCACTGTAAAGCCTTTACTTAAACTGAGGAACATTATAGGAGTATAGCAATAATAATTTTGAATATGTTGTTTTACATCAATGTATTTTTTATTTATTATTTTTTTATTTCAATATTTCTATTGAGTTGTTCGATTTTCTGAATTTTACTGGTTGGATATGAGTTTTAATATCAATTTTTTCTTGCTTTAATTATGTAAGGTAGGAAATGGCAGGCAACATTGGTTAGGTTAATATAATAATTTAATAGGTTAGGTTAAGTTTAAATATTTATTGACTGTGTTTTATTTGAATTGTTAATTAAGTAATTGGTTAATTGCATTGTCCATTTAAGTGTGTTTGCAGTTGTGCTTCAGTATTTTGAAGAAGTCTGTTTATACGGACGAAACCTAGGTCAACGGTGGTTTGTTTTCTTTGTCAATAAACTCTTGTTGGCTGGACCTCGTCTTCGTGAATTTTTTGGACAGCAGGTACAGCCTGCTTTTCTAGGTATCTGCACATGTGCATGTGACAGCCTCTGCATCAGTTGCTGCCCACCATTCAGTAATTGCATGCAGCCTGCTGTGTGGTGATTGCAGTACTCACTATGATTGCAGCCCACTGCTATAAAATGGTAGGTTAGGTAGGCATAGCCCTTTCAGCTTTCCAAGGTGGGGCCCATGCTTGTTTGCTCTGGACACCGTTGTGTCAGTCAGAAGGTTGGTATATGTCTCTTATCTGAAGCTAGGGTTGTAGCCAGTGATATGCATGTTGTACTCAATCCTGAATGTTGCTGCTTCCAGTACACACTTCTCAGTGTAGACATGTACTCACCCCTCCAAATGCTAACACAGGATACATGGGAGTATGTACTTTCTTTCTGAATTAGACAATTAATTGCCATACAAATGTGGTTCTTGCACTCTATTCCTGTGGCATATGCAGTGTTTGTGAACTGCTATACTGTAATTATTACATTACTCACTTCTGAACAGTTTGTGGTTTGTTTGTATTGACATTAGCACAGGCTGCTCAAGACAACTGGACATATTTCAGTATTGAGTATGCCTACCTGCACCCTTGTTTTTGCCTGAATACACAGGTGTGTTGTACCTTTGGGTAGGGGTGCAGAACTGCAAAGAGCATTTTTTATTATCATGTGAGGTTTATCTTGCTGAACATACAGGGTTGCTGTGTACCTGTTAGTCTATCAATGTAAGTTATCTGTCTGTGTATCTCCCACCTGTGGACATATGCAGATGGTAGTTAGAGGTTAGCCTATTATTCTTTGTCTGTGCACCACACCAGTCTTTTCAGCACTGGCACATTGGCATTGTCACAGTTGGTTGCTAGCAGTACATGGCTACATCCTGTGATATTTCTGTGTTGTATTCCTACATAAGGGCATGCTTGTGGAACTCCTTCCAAAGCTATTTGCAGAGTGTGTAACAGCAGTAATGCTGATATGCCTGTGTGTTTCTGCCTCTGCCAGGCCTCAGATACTCTCAGGTATATATTTGAATGGCCTCAGTGAAAGGTACATATAAGTGAGATACACCTGCAATATATCACAGACATATTGCAGTTGAGACTTTCTTGGGAATCAGAGCATATGTATGACTACACCTTTTCTGATGTGCAAGCAGTGTCTACTCTCACCTATTGACATTATTCATTACATGCAATTCCACACTTCTCTGCCTAAAGTTAGTACTTTTCAGAGTGATTCAGTGGGGCACAGCTAACATTTGTTTACAAATCAGGGACATCCCTGTGAAGCAGTCACAGTTGGGGAGTCTGGCCTCTGCCCTATTCAACTTTGCCAGTGTTTATCCTGGTCTGATACTGTGTGGTGTTTGTAAGGTGCTACTGTAACATCATTCCCTGCTAGGATGGCTGTTTCTCTTTTCACAGTCATGTCATGCAATTCCGCAACAACTGCTGGTAAAGTCCCACAGAACAGGATTTGGTTATGCCATTCCTAATTTCCATTTACATTCCCTCATTGTAATGCATGATATATTTATTTCAGCACCAAGTTATTTGTATATCTGCTGTGGCTTAGCGGTAATTCATGCAGTCTATTGTGCCAATGGTCTGGGGTTCAAGACTGGCAGAGGTGTTTTCTTTTGCTGCTGAGCAGAACAAGGGCCCTGACACAGAGTGACTAAGGTACTTTTAAGCAGTTGTAAGTGGGTTTGCATGGGTTTGCGTGATGCTTAGTGATGCTTAGCTAACCGCACACATGTGCACATCCGCTTAAACCCACTTACTACCACTTAAAAGTGCTTACTCCCGCTAACCCCCGCGCTAATGTCTTTTAAAGAAAAGAAAATGGGGAGATAGGAAAGTGGTGAAAAAGGAGGCACAAAGAAGGACAGACAATAGGTAAACAAGCTTGGGATGTGCAGGACAGGTGTAGGGAAGGTCATTAGCTGCCCATTTCTTTACCAGCAACAGCTGTGCATATGCAATAAATTTGGAGTGAAATTTGAAACCTTCCACCCCTGGGAGAGGGGTGAGGACAACAAAGTGAGTTGTATTGCCAATTATAATTATCAGTTTACATGTCCAGTGGACATGTGTGCAAAATGGGCAGCTATGTATGGGGCGTAATTTTTTTGAGGGTACAGATTGCCCTTTTTTTTTTTTTTAGGTAAGAGTGGAAAGTGAGGTAGAGTAAGTAGGTATGTTCGGGGAGGTAGATTGGGAAGGTAAACAGACAAGACAGACAAGCCGCATACAGGGGCAGTGTATGACACGTGGTGGGTGAACACAATTGACGGGGATGGATGTTTGGAAATCGCAAGCCCATGAGCCCACAGATGGTAACAGTTGAACTGAGATCTCCACCCATGGGCAGTCACCACTGCACCTTCACAGCCCCGAGGGTGGCTGCACTGGGGGTTGCGTAGGATGGGCAGGCTCACCCATGAGATGCGCCACTCTCGCCTTGAGCTGGCATAGGGGATCAGTGACTGAACGCTGGCTCTCCCTATGCACCACAGCCTGGACCCTTCGAAGGGTGACAGGTGGCCCTTCTCCACCCACGCTTGCACGGGGGGTGAGCCCCATCCCCTGCAGTGCTTCCACCCGAAGGTGGCACAGGACCAATGGAGGAGGGGAGCCCAGGCTGGGCACCGGACCTGCTAGTGCCAGGTGCACTCACCAGCTGAGGAGGGACAGGTGGGTCCGCTGGGACCAGCCTTCCCATACGTTCTGTGATTAGGTGTGTTTAATTACAACATAAACAACAGCATTTCAGATTAGTTGCAACAGCATGCAGTAATATTCCCATTAACCCAACACACCAAGGTTCCAACAGCTGAACAGCAAGCATAACACATGCATATATTGAATGACAGTGGATATTCCAACAGCATGCACGGATGTTTGGTAGCAACAGGCCACCATGATTGTGGTGTTTGAACAGGGCACATGCATCAACGTGAATGCAAATATTTATAGAACAATAGGACATATGTCCCAACAAATATTTAAAATTACACATACCCATTGAGGTGTTGAATTGCATGGTTTATGCACATACAGTAGGGTGTAGAAAAAAACCTCAATTAGCATCTTATAATTACTTTTAGTCTACACTACATTCCTAGTGACTGCAAGTGTATATCCCCTACATGTATTATTACACTTGCCACCATGTATTAGGTTGTGTAATGGGTTTGGCTAGTTCAATATATACCTGACCTATATCTGACATACTAACTGTCCAAGATGCAGATGTTAGTGCTACATATTTCTTGATTGCATTTGTATTTCTTTATCTACATATCTGGATGTTTTCACATGACATTTTCACTTCAATTTGTACAGAACCCTGCATTTCCTGAAGCACACTCACATTTCTGGGGAACAAATTAACATGCTACTCGTGTGCCAGATTTACTTATGCATGCCAGCCAGTAACTGACTGTTGAGGACTGTATACATGCTTCACAGCTACTAGCACTTCCATCACCCACTTTATATGGGACTGCACAACTCTGGGTTGCCAGCACTTTTTAAAACAGTACTATTTGTATAATGCAAGGGTACAACAACATTTCAAACTAAGTGACACAGACACACTCTGGGTTTTATACCTTTATTAATTACATTACACACTTTTCCACAGGCTCAGTCCTTTATTTCTTATAACAGTGCACATGGAAGACATATTCAAGACATATTATACCTTTATTAATAGGTTAGAACACTCTTTTTCAGGCTCACTCACTTATTTTATATAACAGTACCTGCAAAGATATTATTCCGGACATATTTTACCTTTCTTAATGGGTTACTACACTCTTTTTCTGTCTCTCTGACTTTTTTATCTGACAGTACATGCAGAGGACTTATTCAGGCCATTTTATGGCTGTATTATTGGACTACAACACTTTATTTCATGCTCTCTCCCCTATTTTATATAACAATACATGCAGAATAATCACTAACCTGCCTGGTGGCGCAGCCTATCTGCATAGGCTTGCTGATTCACAGCACGGAAACCTGCAGCTGTAAAGTAAATGAAGGGATATTGAGACATACCTATCCATTATACAGAATCAATTATCAATTCTTACATACTGCATTCCATGGCTACCTACTCAGTTGCAGGGCATCTTGCATCCCATGGGCCTCCTGTATCCATTGGTTCAGGTGGTCCTGCTTCCATCTCTTCAGGTCTGTATGGTGATGACGGACCTGCTCACCAGTCCGAGGAATGCCTGTGACACTGGTGAGGTCATGAGCTAACCAGTTCCAAGCCTCTGCCTTGTACTCCATCCCTTGGAATGGCCCTGCAGGAGTCTTGACTCATGACAGTGGACAAGGAGCCAAACCATGTATTTTGATTCCTCGATGCCCCAAAGTTGCGCTCGGAAGGGTGTACCCTCTCCAGCACCAGCCATTCTAACTGCAGATGTGAGCTACAATCAGTTATGGTGAGTATTCCCACCTATGGGGCTTAAATATGCCGCATTTCCCGCACTTTTTTGTGATTGGCCATTTTTGAAAATTCTCGGCTGACTGCAGACCTGCTTAGTAATGGTTAATCTACCATTTCTAAGTATATGTATGTTAACAGTGGCAGTTTCTCCTAAGCTGTCATGGCTTAGTGGTTCTGTACTTTGGTTATGATGCACAGAGTCCTGGGTTCGAACCTTGTCATTCATTTTATTTTAATACTGTCCAGACAGGCTAGGGGGTGTGGCTGCGTTTAAGCAACTTTGCTCTACGTTGCTCCATGGTGCCCTACGGTGCCCTGGTTGGCATGGCGGGCACGTCTGCGCAGACACATTGTGCTGGTTAAAGCACTATTTCGCTATGGGCACCTCTATTGCGCTGGGTAAAGTGCTCTTATACTTTGGGCAACTCTATTGCACTGGTTAAAGCGCTATTAAACTATGGGCACCTCTATTGTGCTGGGTAAAGTGCTATTAAACTATGGGCACCTCTATTGCACTGGGTAAAGCGCTCTTAAACTTTGGGCAACTCTATTGCGCTGGGTAAAGCGCTATTAAACTATGGGCAACTCTATTGCGCTGGGTAAAGCGCTGCTTAACTGTGGGCCATTATATATCAGGATCCTTTAAAAATATATATTTTGTTCACTAATACATTGGCCATTTCACTGCTTTTTACTAATATTTTAATCATATATGTCAGGTATTATTTCATATACTGATTTAAAACATAAATAAGAAAGGGAGTGGCGGGACTCGAACCATGAATGCCTCCTCTTTGTGAGAACACTCTGCCATTACGCTTTTGCTATTTGGTGCGATTGGCATAAACATTCTTTCTTATGCTCTTCCATGTTGGAATTGCTAACTACAGCTAGACAATGGGCACACCCGCGCACACACGCGCAAATACGGGCAGCTATTTCTGGAATTTAAAAAAAATAAAATTAATGTTTTACTTTTTATAACTGTGATGGGGGTTTACAATGTCAGAGAGAGTGGTGTTGGGTGCAAGGACATTTAAGCGGACTCACTCTTGTGTGTTTTCATTTTACTTTTCCAACCCTTGCAGGGGCGTGGACATTTAGACTGCTCGGAAGTCGGACACGCCACCTGCTTTCCTACACGGTCACTGTAAGACGTACAGTTGAGTCAGCGTGCCCTCATGAATATTCATGGCACGCTGACATCATACCATTCAACTGCAGCCTCCGAGTAAGACTTATTAAGTCTTACACGGAGGATTCCTGAATCCGGGGGTCTGTTTTGCCTTCTTCAGCAGTCATGCCTAACTGTTGTAAGTATGCTTTCATGCAGTCCATCCATATCTTTGCTGGATGAACTCATTTCTGCTTGCTTTTTTTTTGTCTCTCACAAATCTTTTTTACTGTCTTCTTCTGCTTTCCTGCACATTAGCTGAAACACCATAATCTGTTGTATCTGACTTTCTCTACAACTGGAGCTACTTTGACTTCTGCTCTGATCTCCTAATTTCTTCAGCTGTATAACTGTGTGCATCCTACTCCTCATTTCATGCAGTTTACCTCCATTACCTTCAGCATCCTCAACTGTTCTGCCTTCATTGTTTATGTTTCTGTACCATACACTACTTTACAATAAAGAATTCTGCACGGGGGGGTGGCGTGGCCAAGCATGAGCCTTGAGTAGCAGAACTTTCTTTCAGCTCTGCCTTATCATATCTTTTATGACAGGAATTTTTTATTTTAACTAACTAAAAAATATTTTTTTTATATATATTTGGTTTCTTCTAAAAGTCTAGCTAGTTCGTATTATAATATTTTTTAAGTTTTTTAAATTTTTCCTGCTAAAAATTAAGAGACTAGCTTCTGGCATTTGCTACCAACATGACCTTCACAAAATCCTCTCATCAGGACTCAGAAATACAAAAAGAGTTTAAAACTCTTTTAGCCACTATTCAGGAACTATCAACTTGTTCTTCTTTTGGCTTTTCCTGGTTAGGGGTTGCCACAGCGGAACTCCAGTCCGCTAATGATTGGCAGTACATTTTTTATAGGTGCTAAGGTGCCAGCTCAATGCCCAACCTACAACGAAAGCACACCCATTCTATGCATGTCTTTTGAACACCACTCAACCACGTGGAGGACATGCAGACTCCACACAGAAGGTGCTCCAGCCGAGAATTAAACAGGAGAACCTCTTGCTGTGAGGCAACAACACTACCGCTGCACCACTGTGACTTATTCAGGAGCTATCAACTAAAATTGACAAAATGAACATGAAGATTGATGCTTTTAAAGAAAATACTTCTCACCAAATGGAGACTTTACATCAAGACCTTAAGCAGAAGAAGAAACAAATTACTGGTATTGAATCATCTCTAAACAACATGGATAGTAGAATACAACAAAATTAACATAACTTATAATTTCTCCTAAAGCAAAATACTCTGCTTCAATCAAAAATAGATGATCTAGAAATTAGATCTCAAAGAAATAACATCAGAATCTTTGGGTTACCAGACAATATAGAAAAAAATAATATGTCAAAACTTTTAACCTCATGGATTCCAGAAAATTTACAGCTACCTGAAGCATTTTCTTTTGGTATAGAAAGAGCCCACAGGTCTTTATCTACACCCAAAACTACCGAAAGTAACTTCTCAAAATCAGTAATAGTTAAGTTTCTATCAACTCATGATAAAGAAATAGTTCTGAAAACTGCTTGGTCTATGTCACCTATCAAATACAAAGATAACACCATACGTTTTGATAATGACTACTCTACTTCTGTTATAACTAAAAGGAAACAATTTTTACCATTACTTAAAGAACTTAAAAAAGCACAAAGTCTCACCTGCTTTTCCCTGCAAGGTTGAGAATCTTCCTTCAAGATGGTTCGAAGGTATTTGAGGAACTAGGTACAGCAGTAAATATATAAAATCAAACAAAATACTGGAAATAATAGATGAAATGGACTGGGCTAGTTCAAGCCTTAAGAGAATTGCTAAAAATAGCACCTGGAAAACAGTAGAACACAAGAAGAAGCTCAAAAAATAATTTCCTACAGCAAGGAATTTATATTCCTTTATTCTTTTTCCTCACAAATGATTTTTCTCATGACCCAGTAGTCAAGGAAAATGAAAATGGTTCAACCGGTGAGTGTTGTTATATTCTTTATTGTATTGTGGTTTTAGCTTGTGTTTCCATTGATTTATATTAGCTATTAGCATCTTGAATTATTCTATAACTTCATTAACAGTATTTCGTTCTTTTAGCCTTAGCTTTCTTTATTAATTCATATAGTCTATATCCTATTTAAACTAACATTATAATATAGTCTATATACTAAAGGAAAAAAATCTGTTTATTGTCTCTAGTTTATATATGTTTTTGTCTACAATGAATGCACTAGTTTAATTTTGTTTTCTTTCACTGATACTAAGTAGCTATATACTGATATAACTGTATTCTAAGCATTCCTTTGGCTGTCTTTTCCCTTTATTTTGTTAAACTAGTGCAGGTTCTATCCCCTTTTGATTTTAAGTTTTATTTATGTGTCTTCGAATGGCTGTGGGAATTGTGTTATAGATACTCTGTTGATGATTTTTTTCTGTTGTTTCACTGCCGTGTCTTTGCTTGATTGCCTGCTTCAGTTAAAGTAATTGAGTGTGTATGTTCATTTGTAGTACTGGGAAGCATATTTTTTATTTTTATTATGATAATATTGTTCTTTTTGTTGTTGTTTATTTGGGGTTAATGATATCTTTGGATGTCTCTTTGTGTGTTGCTGTATTGGTTTGGTTTAGCCCCATTCATTGGTGGCTTTGGGTTTATAGCGGACTTGCAAGCAAGGTAGTTCCAAAAGTTGTTTCTTTTCCCCTTTCTCTCTCCCTTTTCTTTTTTCTCTCCATTTAATGCCTTAGCTTAAAGAAAAAAGGCTTCAGAGAGCTGCTGGAGTGTCTCGAGAGGCTCTCGAGACAGTTGAAACCCTCAGATGTCTATTCTACCAACAATTTCCCACTGAAATCTTGAAGCTGTTTGAAACAATTATGGCTTGGAGATATCAGCTCGTGCACCTTTGAACTATTCCTCTGAGTAGCATGATGTCACCTTTAGCTCAACGATCCCTTTTAAATGGGAGGATGTGTATCCTTCTTATCCACGGACTAAACAGAAAGATGTGTCTTGCCCCCTCCAAAGAGGTAAAATCTTCACAAATCCTCTTATAAGGACTTGATGTCTGCAAGATACACTTCACGCTAATACAGGAAGTAACTGATGTGTTATTTTATTTGGTGGGTAGAAAGGGGCCAATTTAAAGTAAAACAAATTCAGCTATCTTATTCATTATAATAAAATGCTTATACATCTACTAGTGTTATGAAGTTCGTAGATGTAAAACACTTACATAGCGGATTATTTAAAAAGTGCTTACACATTATTAGAGACTAGTTTATGAAATGAGGATTCATTTTGTTTAATGTTTAACTTCAGATTACTTTAAAGCAATATTATTTACACATTAATTTTCATGTTCTGCTGATATGTATTAATGACATGACATGCTTTAATGACTAGTGGAATTGATGACATCTACTTTGTTGCAACTTTTGTAATATGCTTAGAGTCCATAAGTTAAGCAGGTTAGATTCATTTTAACTGTATGTCTGTCTATATGTATAAATTTATTTTTATATATGTGCATGCATATTGAGGAAGAGGGGAAGGGAAAAAAAAAGAAAGGAAAAAAGAGTCTTGTTGTTCCTCTGCTATATAATTAAATGTGGGTACAGCTTCAGTTGTCGGTTTGTGAAATGTTATTTATATTCTATGTCTTAGATTATATGTTTAACTAATTCTCTCACTTTAGTTAGATTTTTAGCTTAACTATATATATTATATTCACTATAATATTGCATTATTTCTCATTAATGAATGGTTTGATATAGTTTTGGCTTATAACAAGTCAACTTAAGAAACAAAAGGAAAACTTAGTTACATTTATTTTTACAGTAACCTTTTTACATGTCTGTTAACATTCATGATATACTTCTCTATATGTCAAGTGAAGCACTTTTTGTAATGAGTTGATTATAGTGACTTCTAAAGCAGTGTAGGCTTACTGTATTAGTAAATGTTATAACTCTAGAGTTTTGATGAATATATGTTGAATTCTCCTTTTGCATATTGCAGACATTATTATTTACAAGCCATGTTTTTAATGATATAATAGATCATACGTAGGTGGAGCTTGGTTGAAATATGCTGCTAGTTGGTTTGTTAATTTGGGTGATAACTCCAGGTGGGGTCTAGATGGTCTTAAAGCTAGAAGATTCTGTAATTACTTTTTGATAATATTCTTTTTGATGTTCACTAAAACAAGTTTAGTAGAATATTATTCATATAATCTTAATTTTAAATTTTTTATCTATGTTTCACACTCTATATATTGCTGTATTCCCTACATTATTCTAATGTCATCTCGCAGATCAAAGTTCATTAAATGTATTAATCAGTATTTGTTACACAGTAATACACACAAGACATAGCTTTACACTGTATTTCCCTTAACATAAATGGATTAAATAACCCCAATAAGAGAAGGTCTTTAAACAGGTATCTCCAGTTAAATAACTCACAATTAATCTTTTTGCAAGAAACTCATTTGATTGAGGGTGATGTTTCCAAATTAGAATCTAAATATTTTTCATTACTCACTAGTTCTGAGCACACTCAAAAAAAGAGGTGTTGCAATACTCTGGAATAACAAATCACCACTACCCAAAAATAATAGACTCATACAAAGATAATAAAGGTATGGTAGCCTTTGTTGTCATAGAATTCAATAACTTAATTTTTACTCTAATGAACATGTACTGGATTCCTGGCCTAGGACACAGCTCAGCACAACAACATATAGATCATATTACTCAGTTTTCTAAAGGCAATGTTATATTAGCTGGTGATTTTAACTGCATTTTTTATAGTTCTGACTCTACTTCTAATGGTAAGAGAAGAGTTTCGAGCTCTGCCAGATTACTAAAGGAATTTTCAAATTCCTTCTTACTGAATGATATTAATAATTATGCTGACCCTAATTCTTTATTGTATACATTCTTTTCACACAGACACAATACATTCTCAAGAATAGACAGAGTTTTTATCTCTAACAGATTATTTAAGTAATTTAAAAGTTATTACATGTCCCTTTTCAGACCACAATTCAATAACCTTTGATATATATATATATATATATATATATATATATATATATATATATATATATATATGCATGTACCAATGTTCAGATAAAATGGATACCAGCATACATCACTAAGTTAAAAGATTTTAACACCTTCATACTAGAAGTTCATAGCTTCTTAGAAATTCATTCCAACACTAATACACCTGAAATTTTCATCTGGGATGCAATTAAGGCATAATTATTTGGCAGAATAACAGATTGGTGTTAAAAAAGACTTTTGTGGGATAAAGATTTAAAAGAGACACAAGCTAAACCTGATATTTTGAACCTTGAGTTATCAAAAAAATCAACATGAAAAATCCAACTAGATCAATTAAAATCTCTAAATAAGAAATATCTTGAGATTTTAAACCATAGAACCATGATTAGTCTAGAAAAAATGAAGTTTATTAATTTTTCAATAAATCCCAGTTCTTTGAATATTTTAGCCAACAAAGTTAAAAGATTAAACACATTTAATCACATCAAAGAAATATATTCACCTCAAAAGAAAAAAAAGTATCTGATATAAATAACATATTAATTGAATTTAGAGAATTTTTCCCTAAACTAAACCAATCTTCTACACCAATAAATCCAAAGAAAGATGTTCAAGCTTTTATTAATAAACACTCTAAAAAGAGATTAACAAAAGAACAAACTACATTTTTGGATTGACAAATTACATTAAAAGACACCCAAGAACAAATTAATACACTCAAACAAAACAAAGCACCGGGTAATGATGGTATTATTCCAGAAATCTACAAAATTCTACTGAACAAAACTATCACATTATTACTTTCAGTTTTTAATACCATACAAATTAATAATTCTATCCCTCTATCATGGAAGTGTATATTCATTTCTCCCATTTTAAAATCAGATAAAGACCTTGCAAAGTGTAATTCATATAGACCTATATCATTATTAAACACTGACTATAAAATGTTTATGTCCATATATGCAAAGAGGCTTAAAATGTTTCTTCCCAACCTAGTGGATGAAGACTAAACAGGTTTCATAATAAATGGAACAGCTTATGATAACATTAAAAGAATAATAACCTTAATCAAATCAACTAAATACCTAAAAAATAACCTAACCATAGTTAGCTTAGATATAAATTGTGCCTTTGACACAGTCAATTGGGATTACCTTTTCATTCTTCTACAGGAACTTAGGTTTTCAAATAATTTTATAAATCTTATCGCCCCGTTATATTCAGTTAAAATTGGTTGTAATACATCACAGTCCATACCCATTACTAAAGGGACTATGCAAGGCTGTCCTTTATCCCCTCTTTTATTTACTCTAGTTATGGAGCCTTGGGAAAATTTGATCAGAGAAAATACTAATATTAAAGGTTTTAAAATGCACTTTAATAAATCTTCAAAGATTCAAATGCTTGCAGATGACATTCTGATTACTCTGGAGGGTAAAAATCCAACAATTCAAGAATTATTTAATGATATAGATTATTTAAAAAAAAAAACTCAGGTCTAGAATTTAACCACAACAAAACACAACTCTTGTTACCTGGCTCAAATAAATACAATATTCAAAATTAATTTGAAAAATATATCCCACAATCCCAGAAAATAAAATATTTAGGTATAATTATTGCCAAAAATATAAATTAAATTCAAAAGCTGAACTTCAATAATAGTTTAACATAAATAAATAAACTAATACAGAAATGGTCTAAAATAAAATTCTCAATAGAGGAGAAACTATCAATTATAAAAATGATACTTCTACCAAAAATTCTATACATAGTACAATCAATTTCTATCCCTCCACCTTATACAATAATTAAAACGTTTAACACTATGATTAAAAAATTTCTTTGGTTCCCAATTAAACCTAGGATCTCTTTAACATATCCTATGTACAGCTGGAATAATGGTGGTATTGCATTGCCAAATTTGGAATTATATTCAGTTTCCTCATTTATTAAAACCATTTGTACCTTATAGATAGTAAATACTCAGCAAAATGGAAGGACTTTATTTTGTCATCATCACAAATTTTAAATAATAATAATAACCTCTTTAAACTAAATCTAGTAAATAACATATTCATATGGAATTTGAAGGAATATTTTTCTCTTACTCCTACACAAAATTTTATTTCAAACTATATTAACATTATTTTAAAATCTTTTAAAAACTTCATTCATAGGTTTCAATCATATGAAAGTTGGTTATTCCTTATTTTCCTCATAGCATATACACAGGGGGTTATCTTCACTACTAATTTTCATAAAATGTCAATATTTGAACAAAACATCTGATTAATTGGCCTCAAATGTTAAAAAACAATGAATTGCAATCCATCAATACTTCACTGGAAGAAATTGACTTTGATTCATCTTTATGGCTTGAATTACAAGAAGCTAAAAATTCTATCAAAAATAAATTTGATTTAATACCTTCTTCAGCTAAAAATTTATTTCCCAAACTTATTCAATACTTGGTTGCTTTTACTCAACAAAATAACTTGATTAAAATTAGCCTGTCAAATATATATATAAAACTATTAAAACAGATTTAGATATAATCCCAGACGATTATTGGAAATACTTCTTTGACATTAATAAGTGTAACCCCTCAGATAAAGACAAATCAAAATTTCTTCACTCAGCAGGTAAAACTATTTCATCACCTAAATGGAGGATATTTACCTGGAGATTTTTGAATAGATCTTTCATTACGCCACATAACATAAATAAGATGTATAAAGAAAATATTCTTTGTTGGAGATGTATGAAGGTACAAAATGCTGACTGGGCCCATATTCTATGATTTACATATGAAAAAATTCTGGGAAGATATCAATTCTTTCCTCCAAGCATTATTCACTGATAACTTTTTGCTTACTAAATCATTAGTTTTATTTAATACTCCAGTCCCACCTTGTGTAAAGCTTAGTAAATATATGCTTCTTTGGTCTGTACTGTCCATAACCAGGAAAGAAGTTACAAGAAACTGGAAATCATAATGTATTCCATATTTTCAAAACTTTAAAGATCTTCTCCTGGAAGAATCCAAACTAGAATCAATGACAATCAAAGCTAGATCTTCTAGGAATACAGCAGTATACAATCAATGGAAGAATATAATTGAACTATTAAAAATCAATAACAGAAATATATTAATCAGTTTTTTCACTTGGTTTAACTTATTTTATTTGTCTATAGCAAAGTGAACATCTGTGTACATAGTTTATTGTCTTAATTTTGATTTTGATCTGTTATATCAATGTTTTTGTTGTTATCTATTCCATCATAAAATATGAATAGTTTTTTACTAATAATTGTATCTGTAAGAAATGCTTTCAATAAAATTTATTTAAAAAAAGAATTTTGCACAAAGAGTCCAATGACTCTTCCAAGATGATAGATTCACCTTAAAAATTTCTAGTTAGAAAAAAATGTTCTTTCTGAGTATATGGTAGAAAAACTGACTACATGTTTCAGTGGGTCTGACACTCATAGGATCAAAGGATCATAGGAGTTTATTAGGCTAATGGCCCTGGGGCCCTTACAAGCCTAGCCAAGAGTTTATCCCCAAAAAGAAACCTCAGTCAGCACCTGCCTGCAGTGTCAATAAGGGACACAGGTGGCACCCCTGGGACAATTTTGTGGTTTCCCATCCACTCATCAAGGTTGCATTTGAAGAGGGTCAGCAAGGTGCTCTGTTTGACATGTATGGGAAGTCTATTCCAGAGACAGGGCAGACTCTGGGAGACAAACCTGTCTCTCCAGCAGGTTTTGTTGATGTCGCATATTAGATTCAGGCCTTTCGAGTGGGTAATGCATGAGGAGTTAGACTTATGGATAAGGAGCATCTCTAGTAGGGCAGGGTTCGAGATTACCTTGTAGGCGAGACACAGATCACCCCTGAGCAATCTGTATGATACCAAATAGAATGATTATGGATTTGATCCTGTCCACATAGAACAGGTGTTGGAGGCCATAGATTCTCTTTGTGAGGTATTTCAGTGGCCTTTCCAGTTGGTACAGATGTTTGGAGAGGTACATACCAAACGAGGCATTATACTCAATTACTGGTCTAATGAGAGAGGAGTATAGACAGGTAACAACCTCTTTTTTCTGGATGCAATCCCTTTACTTATGAGATGAACCAAGTAAAAGGCTTTTCTGACCACTGCTGCTACATGATGGTCGAATGTAAAACTGTTATCAACCTGAGTGCCCAGGTCTCTCTCCACAGGTTGTGTGCTTAGGGGATTGCCTTTGATGTGGTAATCAGTAGGTGCTGTGTTTTTGCTGAATGGTATGATGATACATTTTTTTGCATCATAAATTTGGCACCAGTCATTAGTTGCTGTGAGACTCTCTTGCAGTATGTTAACATCATTTGGGGAGTCAATGACAGCACCCAACTTACAGTCATCTGCAAACTTGGTCAGTCACAGGCCTTTTGTCTTTGTCTGGACCTCTGAGAGGTAGATTCCAAACAGTAGGGGTCCCAGGACAGATCCCTGGGGACCTCCACTAGTGACAGATCTGCTATTGGAGGTGGAGGTACCTATTTTGACTTTGAGGGTCCTATCAGTGAGTCAGGTGGCCACCCACCTGATGAGATAGGGATTTACGCCAAGTTGTGTTAGCTTTTCGATGATGCCTGAGTGGGGGATTGTGTCAAAGGCCTTGGCCAGGTCAAGGTAAGCTGTATGCACTGACGTTCCCTCATTTAGGGCTTTGGTGACAGTCTCAAAGAAGTCAACCAGGTTCAACAGGCAAGATCTGCCCTTGACGAATCCAAACTGGGTGGGGTCAGGTGCTTGGAGATTGCCTATGTCCTTCTTTATGAGATCCATAATAATACGCTCCATGGCTTACAGATCAGACTTGTCAAGATAATGATAGTTTCCAGGGTCAGTAGTGGCACCACCTTTGTGCAAGGGGATGACAATGGCAGTTCTCCACTCTGCTGGAATGAAACCTGTACTTAGACTGTGGTTGAATAGGGTGCTCAATGGCAAAGCCAGTTCTTGCTGGAGATGGTGCAGAATACAGCCTGGAATTCTATCAGATCCCATGGAAGCTGTGTTCTTTGCCTTGGATAGAAGCTTTAGCACTTGATCTACAGAAACGTGAGGTGTGGGACAAGTATCTGGGATGTCAAAAGGGCCTTTGGGAGGGGACATGGGGTGAAGTTTGCACCGAACCTATCTGCTAGCAGGTTGGCTAAATCAACAGGATTGGTGTAAGTGATACTGTTAAGTACTAATTCGGAATAAACCTGGGCTTTGGCATGGAGGTTACTGACATAACTGAAGAAGGATTTGTGGTTTACCTTTGTTTTGGAGGCTAGTTTTGATTCATAATTTGCTTTGGAGGCTTTCACTAGTGATCTAATTTGCTTGTTAAGGCTAAGGAGGGAGTTTTTGCAATTTAGAATATGTTCCTTTTTACCCTTGGACAACAGTTTCTTCCTTTTGTTGTACAGCCTGTTGATAGAGAATCTCCACCAAACAGGTTTGTGTTTCCTTGAGGAGCAGATTTTAGTTTTACTGGGTATGGCTGAGTCCATGCAGTTGTACAGGTGCTTGTATGCTGCATAGGTGTACTGTTCAGCATAGTTGTCTACATCCTCTGAGGGGGGTGGTGGTGTGAAGCTACAGATACCCTCCCTTAAGAGTTTGTAGTCAGCTTTTGAGAAGTTTTTTAGCTGGGGGGGTTGGATGGGATAGAAACTTCGAATGAGACAGTCTGATAATCTGGCCTCACCAGGGAAGAACATACTATGAGAGTGGTGCAGCAGTCACCCATGTTAGTGAGAACTAAGTCCAGAATTTTATCTCCCCTTGTGGGGGATGAGACAAGCTGGTCTAGTGCGTTAGAAGTAATTAAGTTAAGGAATCATTGAATGAGTGCATTAGTGCAGGAATAGTTCACCCAGTCTATGCTGGGATAGTTTAAGTCATTACGGATCAGGGTATTAGAGGGTACCTTAATGGAATCAAGTAGATCCAGGTAAGAGGAATGGGTATCCTGAGTCATGAAGGGGGGGTCTATAGCTGGCTATAACTTGGATGGGTGCCTTGTCAACTGTCAGTTGCACCTGGAGTAGTTCCAGTGCATCATGCTGGCAAACCAGTCTGGAAGTGTGCCTGTCCTTAATGAAGATAGAGACTCCACCACTCTTAGTGTTCCCAACCTCATTTTGGGGTTGGAATGTGTGGAATGAGGTATAGCCAGGTAAGGCAGGGGTGCTCTCCACAGCCCTGAACCAAGTTTCTGTGACCACACAGACATCGGCATCTTCCAGTGCAAGGAGAGCCACCAGTGAGTGCATTTTTAAGTTAAGGCTCTTAGCATTAAGCAGCATGACCTTCAATTTGCTTTTTGACAGATCTTTTATGTTGGAAAATTTGTCTTTGGGACATTGTCTAAATAAAAAAGGCACAATGAGGGATGCGAGAGCATTGGCCAGGATCTGGAAATCCAGTTGTGACAGGAGGAGGCCATTTCTGGCAAAACATTGAGGCCTATCAACCATGTCATCCCAGGCAGACAGATACTGGATTCCCTTGGAATGACACCAGAAACTAAGCCAATTGTTGAAGTCAATTATCTTTTGTTGGTATTGTGGTATCGTTCTTGGTGAAGGTAGGATGCTGCTGCTGCTGGTCATACCTGCGTGGGACACATACTCTGAGAGCTCAATCATGTCTCTCTTCATATAGTCCAGGGAGGTACATCTCAAGTCATTCACACCAACATGGACAGGGAGTTTAGGGACTCAGCAATCAATGAAGTGGGAATATATTTAGGAATATTACTCCATGAAGTTATCTGATTATACCTGTATCTACAAATATCCTTGGTGGTCAATATAATTTTCCTTCCTAAGATTTTATACGGAGTGTCTCAAAACACCTAGAAAAGAAAGACTGATTGTAAAAAATGATATGATGTCACTCAACTTACTGATACATCTGCAAGCATGAAAACAACGTATTCTATATGTGTCACGTAAGTCTCTCATTTGCATTCACTTACATTTTTTATACTGGAGATCAAGCAACTATTTTTATACAAACAAAAAATGTTTATTGTTGACCTGTTGAACTATATCAATGTAAAATTGTTACTTAGCTTCTTTTTAATGCAACTTTAACTTTATGCATGCAACCCAACATATGTGAATTTTTTTGCTATAACTGCTATTATACCAATATTGTTTAAAATTGTACTTGTTTTAAAATGTATTACTGGAGCTTTTCTCCTTGGGTCTCCACTGAAAATGGGCCACAAGCCCAGTTGGACAAACCCGGTTAACAAATGTCAATAATAAATAAATAAAATGATGGTACTCAGGTGACTGGTTGTTATTTGTCCTGCCATCTTCCACAGTGACACTGCCAAGTGCTAGTCCACCTGAAACTGTCTTCTGAGGGGAAGGGGTTGGTGCATGCCTTTATAAAATGAAGCAATACACCAGAGAAAATCCTGCCAACATTTCATAGAAAAACATATTTAATACAAAATGAGACAACAGGGTAATAACAGGATGACCTCACACCCTGGTCTTGCAGCCATATAGTCTTTCACCTGGCAACTCGCATGGGATACCACTTAAACAGGTATTCTAGCTCAGGCAAGGTGAGTACAACAGTTTAGAGGAGTAAGTTGGAGTTTTACAGTTAGTGTGAGGGAATAACAGGAAGTTCCAGGACTGGGATTAGGGAGTGAAGTTTGAGATTTGGATTAGGATGTGACTGGGAGTTTTAGGGTCCAGGTGGGTTAGAGAGTGACTGGGTGTTTCATGTTTAGGGAGTGAGGTTTTTGCTAAGTGAGTGAACAGGAATATTAGGTTTATAGAGGGATATCTTAGATTAGGCTTAGACACTAACTGGAAGTTCTGTCGCTAAGGATAGGGAACAGTGATTGGAATAAGCATTAAGGGTGACTGGAAGTTTTAGAGTTAGGGGTTGAGAGTTTGGATTAGGATTAGAAAGCAGATGTGACTTTCAGGTTTAGAGTTAGGGTTCTGAGTAGTCATATGTATGGATGTAATATGATCAAGCTGCTCGGATCTAATACTTGCTGATATGATTAAGTGGCAGTGAACAGTTGACCTGAACTAGTGGCATGCATGCACCTGTAGAAGATATGTAATTAGGTTATGAAACAAAAAACATTCAACATGAGGCCTATAAAAGAAGTGGTATCTAAACTGCAGCTTATTGATTTCTAGAAGGACAAAAACAGCAATAGCTAACATCCCCCTTTTAAAGAAGTAAATAACAGCAACTTTGCCATAAATAAACACATTTAGAAAAAATATATTAATGCACAAGTGCAGAAGTTGTCATGGACTTAGTTTACAAAACTTGTTTCATATTCTTTACAGACATATTTTGTATTGTATTATATTAATATCCACAAAGTGCCTTGTTTACTTTCTTATGCCTTTCCAGAAGGCATTACATGAATAAAATATACAGTAATCTCTGTCCCTGTCTTATGACTTTTGTCCTCATGTCTTCATAAGTTCAAACTGCACTTACTAAAAATCAGGCTCATTATCTCTCTGCCATATTTCTTCAGCCTCCAATGTGATCAACTCTTTACCTTTGTGTTTCTTCATTTTACTATTTTATTGTTTTCATTTGTATAACATGACTTTAGTGGCATACTTTGCTTTAGAATATGACTTACCTATTTTATGGAATTTGTCTGGAAAAAAGATTTTAACTTTATTTGCTTCTCATATGTTCTTAGCACCAGACCTCCAAACACACACCCCCAACCCCCACACTTGCTCAGTCTCCCTCTCTGTAATGCCTGGATATGTGAAGATAGACAGAGATAACAAATACAGATTCCAAATGGTTTAGACAAAGATATATTTTAAAATGAGACAGAAAAAATTGGTATATACTTATAAATCCTGAAACATTAATAAGAATATAAGAATTTAAAAAAAGAGAATGTTGGGTTGGACAAAAGTTGACAACAGGGAAGACAATAAAAGACAAAATAATTTTGTAGCTTGATATCAGCATTTAGAAACTGAGCTTTTAAATGTATGCTAAAAAGTGAAGAAAAAAGTTAGATAAATATATTTATTGCATTAATAGTGAAAGAACACTGTACTTTATTAATAGCAAATCCTACTTATAAAAACGGAAGCATGTGACAAGTGTTCCTTTGGAAAACTTTTATTATATTATGCTATTAAACATGTATTATTCATACAAGGGGTTAAAAGGAGGAAAGAAAACATATGACATAAAAGTTTGTCATCTTCTATCAATGTAATATGCAATGTGAATGTCAAAATAAGCATAAACTTGATCTGAAGAAGCACATAGAGATCAACACAGCTATAGAAAACCATACTGCCTACAAACAAGCTGAACTACAAGAAATCCACAATTAGCATATCTTCTGTATTACTTTAACAACTTCTTAGTGGCCAACAACTGAAGTTGTATGCCCGGTTGACTAATATATTATGATAAATCACTGACATTTATATAAATAATTTTACATCCATGTTTACCTGCCATTTTAGGCACTTTCAATATATACATCCTTCCTTTTAGGACACCATGAAATACAGATTAATAGTTCTAAACTACAACTGAAGGCCAAATGCCACAACTCAAGTGTACTATATGACTAAGCAATTTGTAGAAAATGGAAAAGAAACGTATCTACTCATGCGATGAATAAGGCAGAAAGCTAATTAAAGTATAGCCAAACGTAATTTTCTTTTGCGCAACACAAACCTTTTTCAAGTTATGGAAATAAGTTGTTAATATCATTTAACATCCCTAAGATTTCCATGACTATTTCTAGTAGGACATCTGGCACCAAAATGCAAATTAAAAACTAGGAAGTTCTCAATTTCTAATTTTCATAATTCTCTCATAAGATGCATTGCCCTTTTTATTTCACAATGTTGATCATGAAAATATATATCCCCACTTCAGGCATGCAATTTATGTACCTCACTGTAAAAGTTCACCACTCTTTGTTTTCTATTACCTAGCAAAGTCAGGCATAGTTCATATAAATACTGAAAACTGTAAGTAAAGTAAGTGCTGGAGAAAATCAGTTCTTTAATACTCTAGGGAAATTCTCAACAAACTAGCATATTTTAAACTTTTTTATTTTACAGAAGTACATACTCTTAAAAATAGTTAATTAGTGCCATTTTGCATTTCTGTTGAAAATCTCAAAAGCTTGTTGGATTACAAATCTTTTGTTTTGATTAATGTGACCAAAGGCTTATCATCAGGGCTGTAGTCTTCATAGGCGATTGGAGTGGCATCATACATTGCTGGTCGTGACTTCTTCCCAAATCTGAAAAATAAGTCATAAAATAAAACTACTTTTACTTTCCATACATTTGACAGCTTCTATTACAGAAACAGTTTATGGGATATTTTAAGCTGCTCTTTAACAAATAACTTACCCTATAATGAATGTTTCCTTGAAATAATACACATAGTTTAATTTCATATGTTCAACCAATATATTGCATGTAAAAAGCTAGGTATATAGTTTGTATACTGTATCACATCAAAACACATTACTTTTCTGTTTGTATAGACAAAGACAAAGACACACCAACATACCAATAAATGACTTGATTAAAGCTAAGTCATATATTCAAGCATACATTTGACATAGGTGCTAATTTATGTGAAAAAAAGCTGCCATTTTCAAACTCCTCTCAGACACGCACACACACACACACACACACACACACACACACACACACACACACACACACACACACACACCTTGCAAAAAAATGTTTTGCTCATGCTGTAGAGTTAAATTAACTAAGAAGATGGTGTGAAAATTATTTTCTTCTATTCTAAGAATTTGCTACAAGATGAATTGTTGCAGAGCTCAGCAAAGACAAAGTCTATAGACTTTTCTGATCATAAGCATAATGTCCGGAATCCACACTGAAAACTGAGGCCACATGTTTACTGTTAGTTGTTTCTTTGCTTAAATATGTTACTAATTAAATTTTTGATGGCTAATAATGGTAATATTTTTGCAAAGAAACAAGAAAGCTACTTGCTTTGTTTCAATGGGTTGACAGAATAAATCAAGTATCTCATCATAAGTTTATACATTTCCAACCAAGGCTATTTTTTCCCAAGCAAAGCAGATGACCCTATTTTTAATGCATCTTATTTTAAAGATATTTTGCTGTTGCATTGTAAGGAGCATACAGGTTGGCTTAATGGCTAAGGTGTTTGCCTTATAAAGCCAAGGTACAGGGTTTGAGTCTCACAAGGGATAATTGGCTAGGCTTAAAATGGCTCGCAAGGGCAGTTAGCTTAGTAATGAACTATGAACCTATGAAATTCAATGTCAGTTTGTTATAATAAAAGCCATTACAGGCTGACAAACTGTTTTCTGTATACTTCTGCAAATCAAAATGATCTCCCTTTTATTGCAACCACTCTATCTCATATCACTAAACAAACCACCTGTCTGTACCATGTAAGTACCCACATTAACTTTCTCACCCTCTCACCAAATCCATACCCCAAATAATATATGACTACCAACTCACTCTATATAGTAATGTTTATTTTATTTTATTTATTTGTGTTTGTTTACAAGAAAAGTCAGACTTGGCAAAGCTAATTTTCAGTGGAAACCCAGAGAGAAAAGCTCCAACAGATACATTTAAGATACTTATGACAAAACATTTTTTTTTACAGAGGATACATTACATAGCGCTTAAAAATCCAGATACAGACAGGTAATTGTTCTGCTGTGACAGTATACAATGATAAAACAGATATTTCTTCTGTGGCCACATTATACATAATATTAAATTCCAAGTATAAAACATTTAGTACGAACCAGTTCATGTACAACGTGTGACAAGTAGATTTTAGCAATGACTTATAAGACATTGGTAAGGGGGTTACAGTATAGATGTTAGAATAAATAAAACTGAGGTAAGGGGTGTGAAACATTAATAGTAGGTACATAATGATTTTATTAATGTGTGTATCTTTTTTCAAATTTCTGACTTTTTATTAAGGCATTTTTTCTTACAGAAAGATCATATAGTTTAGTTAAACTTTGTTCAGAAGAAAGTGACTGTTCTTGCCACATGGTTCATTTGAACTTTGTATAAAAAGAAGCAGCTAGTGTGCTGTTATGTTAGTTCTGTTTCATTACATTTGGGAATAAAAGTACTTAAGTTTGGTAAATAAATCTCAGTTTTTGGGTGTGCCTTTAGCAGCATTATTTGTTTTTATATTTCTTATTTTTTCTTTCTTTGCTGACTTTGGTATTTTTCTTTTTTGATATGCTAAAACTTCATTATGCAAAATAAATTATGATTTTTTTTGTATCAGCATAAGTTGTGCTATACTTGTCAGTAGTATATTAAATTCTGGAGACAAACATCTTGTTTTATTTTAACTCACAGTGAGGCACATTGAGATACGTTTTTTTCCCATTTAACCCTCCTGTCCACCAACTGATGCATGTAATTACTATTATGGCTGGTGTCATGTAAGCATGGATCTTCTTATTAATGGCAGAATACATTATTTTTAGTTATATCTTATTTATTTTCCAGGTAGTCCGAGGGGTGTCTTTCATCAGCTAGCCATGCCATACAGTTGTTGATAATTCTTGGTATGAATGTAATGTCTAGCTCCTTTGCAGATTTGTCTGTGTTATTTTTCTCAGGAATACATCTACATGCAGTTTTGTGCCACCTGCTGCTGGTCCATGATGTTCTCTAATCTCTTAATTCCAAAATCTCATGATGAGAGTATTTATTTTATTTTTATTTATTTTACATTTGTTGACCGGGATAGTCCGACTGGATACATGTCCATTTTCAGTGGAGGCCCGGGGAGAAAAGCTCCAGACATACATACAAAGACTATTACATATACGATGTAAAAAACATTTGTCAAGATCAGCATATAAGATGTATGTCAAGATCAGAGCAGTATATGATACAAACATATATAGATTCATAGTCCATCAGTCTAACAATATAATACATTGTTATAAGGTTACAGACATACACTTAGGATGTAGTCAGTGTGGAGGAAGATGTCCTGTTTTACCACATGAGTATTTGGTATTAATTAGTCCGGATTGGTGCATGGACAAAACCAGTGCAGTTTGAAGTACTGTATTAGATTTTTCTTGAATTGTGTTGGAGAGAGTTCTGAAGTAAGGTCAACAGGAAGGGAGTTCCAGGTTTTGCCCATGGAGTTGGCAAACAGTGATTCTCCAGCTAAGTTGTTAGCTTTGAACGTTTTAATGAAGAGTTTGTCAGATGAACGTAGTGCCCTAAGGTTACTGTAGGGAGTGATAAGGTTAATGAGTACGGGCGTATTTGCAGGCTAATAGAGAATCTTGTGAGCTACTATTAGTTGATTGACCTGAAGTAGATTAGGTAATTCAAGCCACCCTAGAGAGTTTAGGTGAAGGCAGCGATGGGTTCTGTAAGCTGTACCAGTGGCAAATCTGGCAATGTTATTATAGCAACTAGATAGTTTGTTAAGGTTAGTTTTACTCAAGTTTGTAAATAAAGGGGAAGCATAAAGGAGGGGGGAGAGAAGGTGTTCGGGCAATGACAGTTCTAGCTAATGGAGTTAGGTAGGGTTTAATCCAATAGAGAGATCCAAGTTTTTTATTGACAGTTTTAATAGTTTGATTAATGTGTAAATCCAACTTGAGGTTATTGTCAACTATTACTCCTAAGAGTTTGGTAGAAGGGTCAGGAGAAATGATGGTCCCATTGTTAGGTCTTATAGTAAAGGCTGGTAAGGGGTATCTACTGTTGGGGGAGAAAAGCAATAGTTTTGTTTTGTTCGGATTTAATATGAGCCGCCTATTAAGGAGCAGGTTTTCTACTGTGTTAAAAGTGGCTTTGGGAAACTATCTGAAGGTCCTTAAGGGAGGTGGCCAAGCACATTAAAGTCAGATCATCTGTGTATTGAACACAGATTGCATCTGGGATGATCTTGTGTAAGTCATTAATGAAGATAGAAAACAGGAGAGGTCCTAATATAGATCCCTGGGGGACTCCTAGGGTGATAGGTAGTAGGGTAGATTATTTGTCCTTCCATAAGACAGCTTGGTGTCTACCATTCAGATATGATTGGAAGCACTTGAGAATCTGGTTATCTTGGGAGATGGTTTTCAGTGCTAGTACGAGGAGTTGGTAGTTAAACATGTTGAAGGCCTTTGAAAGATCCAGAAATAGGGCAGAGGAGAGTTTGTTATTGTTCCGATTTTGGTTAATGACATTAGTAAAGGAGTGTAGGGCAGAGGTAGTGCTATGGAATGGTCTAAAACCATGCTGAGTGTTAGTCAGGAGATTGTTCTTGATAAGGTAGCTCATGAGTTGTTTGTGGATATATTTTTCCATTATTTTTGCTAGAGGTGACAGGATAGCTATGGGTCTATAGTATGATAATTCAGTGGAGCTGCCCCCTTTATGGAGAGGGATTACATGGGATGTCTTCCAGATGGAGGGGATGGTAGCCTCAGATATAGTTCTATTAATCAGGATGGTGACTGGATATGCTATGACTTCTGCAGCTTTTTGAAGGTACTCAGCTGGGAGGAGATCTGAGGATAGGATGGTTGGTTTTAAATTCTTGAGTAGTGTAGTGATAAGTGAGGTAGGATCTGGTTGGAAGTTAAAGGAGAATTGGGAGCAAAGTAAGGCATCAGTAGGGTTTGGACAACTGGGAGATAGTTGGATAGCTAGCTGCTGGATGGTTTCTGTAAAGAAGCTATTAAAGGTGTTGGCTACTAATTCTGGAGGTTTTTGTTTAGTAGCTGAAGGGAAAGGAGTGGAGGACTGACCTGGATGTAAGAGATTGTCTACACCAGCCCAAAGTTTTCGAACATAGTTTTGGTGCTTCTGTTGTAGATGACAGTAATAGATTTTTTAATCTATTATAATGGATTTTTTTGAGTCATTCCTTAGCTGTCTATATCTAAGTTGATCTGCTGGGGCTTTAGATGTATGCCATGTTATCCAGGCTTTGTTTCTAAGTGACATTTTTTGTCTGGCTTCTTTTGAAAGTCATGAGGTATTGTAGACCTTTCCTGCTGAGACAGGTGAGCTGGCATCAATCATTTACTCCCACAGTCAGTTCCTTCCTGCACAGGTCAACTACATCAACCTGGGCCAGAAACATCACAGAAATGTGCCCATTTCTGCAAACAGACAGACTCGTTGTTATTTAATTTCTAAATATTTAAGCTTGACAAGTATAGGAATTACTTTCATTTGCAATTAATGAATTAAAGTACAGCAGAAGGTAAGAACTGAAGTCAATGACAACTGGAATGTTTCCTGACATTGTGTGCTAAACATTTACTTTGGTAAGTACTCGTATATTTTAAATATTAATCAGAAGAGAACATAGTTGTTAATAATGCAAACAGACTTCTTCCAGAGATCTGATTACTAGAGTAATAGTTAAATACAAAGATTAAATAATTTGCTATGCATTCACATAGTTCCCCTGCATTTTGTCAAACATACGTTTTGTCAACAAGCACAAGGGTATGTTATGTAATATTGAAAGTACAGATAGACAAGGGGTGTAAATGTCAGTGATATGTTTTGATGAGACAGGTGATTGGGTTTTGAGGGGATGAGAGTCTTTGAATGTATGATTGTGATTTAGGGTTAGGGTTCAGGATAGGTGAAGGATTGGTGTTGTATGTGTGTGTGTGTGTGTGAGTTTGTGCATTTTAGGGTTAGAATCAAGGTTAGGTAAGGGGTTAGATGTGATTTTAGTGTGTGTGTATGTGCATGCTTATATGTGGGAGTGTGTCTTGTGTACCGACAGTGTTACAGGAAGAGTCTTATTAAGGTAAGGTGTTGGGTTAGGGTTGGGGAAGGGGCAGGATTAGAGTAAGGCTTAGCACCCATTAGTAAGATAGTGCAGGGATGTGAAGCCTTCCTATAACACTGCCATTATTCAGGTGAATTTGAGGCTAGTGCTGTGGGGGATTTACTGCTAATACTGACAGAGGAATTACTTTTCCTTTCTCAAAATTTTGTAGTTTGTTATTTGCAGAGTTTGATATTCAATAAGTTCAAACATATTTTGCCAATGTTTTCACTTCAGCATTAAGAACCATCGATCATACAAAATAGAACCATTCACATGTTCGCTTGTAGGAGTTTATCAATCTTAAACCTTCACTGGAGATATAGCTCATAGTCTATACTTTCTGATTCTGCTAATGCCATATATATATATATATATATATATATATATATATATATATATATATATATATGTGTGTGTGTGTGTGTGTGTGTGTGTGTGTGTGTGTGTGTGTGTGTATATATTTCACTGATTTTTAATGAACTTAAGCTTTGTGCAGCATGGATATAAATCTTCTGCTTTTCTGTATTTCAGACAGAAAAAAATTACGATTATTGCATAGATTATGTGGAATACAAGTGAATGGAACAAAATAACGTACCCCTTGAAAAGGCTTTCTCTGGGGAATTAAGGACCCTTAAATAAAGGAGTATAATATAGTCCTGCATTATTTTAAACACCAATGGAATCTCCCTTGAGTGTCAGAAATGACAAAAAATTGCAATGGATAGCTATTTAGACTTTTTTTGCTATACCTGGCATGCCGGATTGATGCGATTGCACTGCTAAATTCGCTGTCAATACTTCTGCAGTTGTAGAATTCTTCATAAGCTGGTCTGGATGAACCTTGGTATTCAATGCGACTTATACGACATATCCCCACAATAAGAATGATGAGCATTAGTACAAATGCAACGCAAAGTGCACCAATAATAATATAGAGTGAGTGGCGGGGCATATTTGTGAGACTCTCAGCCATTCTTCCAGCCTTCCACTGTAGATCTGCAAGAAGAAATAAGTTCAACAAAGATGAGATCAGTGCAAATAAATAATGCTATAAATGAAGACTCACTTCTTTCTGTTTAATAATCCATTAATAATTTCTGTAAATGATCACAAGAAGCATTAAGTTAAGAAGGTGTAAAAAGCATGCATAGACATAATAATATTTACTGCATGGATTTGTCTCTGAATAATCCTGCTTCAAGCAAAATGAATTAGTTCATAATTTCTATATTCATTAGTATTTGCTGGTGGTTCACCATGATTCTGCCTTTTTTATGAGATATATTGCTGGGAACTACATGGCTGGAGGAGAGGGGTTCTAGACATTCCACAGACATACTGTAATGTTTTTCAACAATAAGATTCTGGCATGCAGCTGCCCACATTGTTGGTCACATTGCAATGCCACATCCCGATTACCAGGAATCAGAACAATCTAAGCTATGAGTTTATGGAATTCTCTTATACATTCCACTATAATAAAGATTTTGCCAAAATGAAAAAAAGCCTAATACCTCAGTTTTTGCACCATATCTTTTTTATAGTGGGGTACTTTAATGTAGCTCTGGTATGAGTATACATGTGTTTCATTTACACAATATACAAAGCTTTGTATGTGGAACAAATGTATATATACATATGTGCTGTTAAATCAAGACCGTCTACTAATCAGAGCCAGAGCATGGTCAAGCGGGGCCTTAGACAGAGTAATGGATCAGGGTCCCCCCACTACGCCAGCCCTCCCTGGCAGTACCCCTCCAGCCATTGCAGTGTCTCATTTCTTGACTATTTCTTCCCAGTTACCATAAACATTGTTCCAACTTGTCAGTGTGCATACTATATTCTTGTTTACTTCTACAATGATTACAGATATACAAAACTTTTATTTCAAATTTATAGCACTAACACTGATAACCATTTGCTAAACCACACAATACAGTCTCACAATGAAAAACAGATTTGGCATGAACAGTAAGCTTCTCTGCCCTTGAAAATCACATTCATTGTAATGGCACTGAAACCCACATTCAAAGAAAATGCATCTGGCCAGTGGTAGATTAAGTTTACCTTTGGGCTATTTTCAAACTATAGGCCACCTACACACTTTTTTTGGATCATGCACATGTGCGTGTGTTCTTTGATGCATCATTCTGATTATATTAAATTATATTCCTTCAATAATGCAGCATCACTTGTCAGAGTGTGTTTTAAAATTGTAGGACTGAACATTTTTCCAGTAAGCAATGAAATAAAATGTATGCACCAATAAGGACAAAACTACCCATTACAGATCATTTCAACCACAAAAGACCACTCAAACATCTGTCATTAGAATCCACTAATATCAGTCAATATATACAATCTCTGCAGAAGTAAAAGTAATCTGAGCAATTCCACATTAAAGAGGTCTATAACTAATGAAGAGGATGCTGCTGGCAAACAAGTTTTCCTATTAGTGTTTCATGTACAAATTCAATGTCTGCTGCCCTTGAAGTATAAACTGTCTATGTTACATTTAAAAAATGGCAGCCTGGTAATATTACAGTAGGGAATGGCTATCAAACCAGCAACAGGTACATATTTACTAGGCATTCCATCCAAGGAGGACACACACAGGATTGCAGCAACCCCATCCCATCTGCAATATGAGTGCTCCAGCTACATAGTGTGGGAGTAGAACTCACAGCCTTTTGCACCAAAAGATGGTATACTACCGGTTGTGCTACTAACACTGCTTTGCAAATTTATAGCATAAAACACTAATGATGGCCATTTGTTAAACAAAAGAGTTACAACATTAAAAACAGACTGAGCATGGGCAACAGTGAACATGTCTTTCTTGAAACTTGACATTCCTTGAAAATTATCAGAAACTCAACATTCCTTGAAAATGCGCAGAAGTTCAAAACTGTTTAAAATGCAGAGAAGCACAACAGTCCTTGAAAATGCACAGCTCAACAATCCTTGAAAATGCACAGAAGCTCAACATTGTTTGAAAATGCACATAAGCACAGCAGTCCTTGAAAATTCACAGAAGCTCAACATTGTTTGAAAATGCCCTGAAACAACAGTTTGGCAGTTAGTGTAGAGGACTCGGGCTCCAGAGTCCTGTATTGAAGGTACAGGGTTTGACCTGAATGAATTAGCAGGGTTTGACCTGAATGAATTAGCCAACCTGCCATCTCAAGTTGGGTATTTTATATACACAATCACCACTAGACACCTACTATTTCAGGAATGACCCAATTCTCCATGTCTGGCAACATAGCTTGTTTCTTAAAATTGTGCACTCTGTTTCAGCTTAAATATGCAAGTGTCAAACTAAGACACATAGAGATGCTACTAAAGAAGCACTCTGTGTGGGTCCTTAAGAAATGCAAGTTTCTGTGGCAACCCCCTTGCCAGTGGGACCCCATCCCTTCGCTAGTGCCCACCCAAGCCAGTGGGCTGTAGGTGACTGCCTAGGTCACCTAGTATTGGTTCCAGCTCTGCTACTAATGCCTTACTATTGGCACTCTGTTGATAAGGTACAGTGTTAAAAGAAAATGAATCTGGATCGCAACTAAAGCTAAATGCTGCCTACCAACCTAGTGTGTGTGTGTGTGTGTGTGTGTGTGTGTGTGTGTGTGTGTGTGTGTGTGTGATATAAATATATATATATATACATATATATGCAACGGTGTATGTGTGTCTGTGTGTGTGTGTGTGTGTGTGTGTGTGTGTGTGTGTGTGTGTGTGTGTGTGTGTGTGTGTCATTCATAATATTGACACCTCAAAAAACTGACAAGTCAAAATACTGAAAACTCAGAACACTGAAATATTTTTAATGCAGGCCCGCAAATTAGATATACCATCTCTGTGATTGCACAACGGTGGGGAAAGGGGAAATTCTGAATTGTCAACATTTTGACTATCAGTCAAATAAATGACACCTATATATGGTCATATGACATATAAATTTAAAATCAGAAATAAAACAGATCACACAGGTTAATAAGTATTTAAATGTTTTGCATTTTGAAAACAGACAAACAAGAACAATAAGAAAAAAGTGTTTTTAAGTGCACCTCTGAATTATAAGAAACTAATTTTTACACGATGGTTTAACAGCTTTTACAGTGTTGTTTCTGTAACTTTACTTCAGACAAAATATTATTTACTGGAAGATAACTTTCCCAATTCATTCTAAAATGTTTTTTGATGGTTTTCACTCATAAGACTTTTTTAAAGTTTGTTTTTTTCATTTAGAAATGTCTACTAAGGATATTAGAAGAATTTTTAAATAGACACCTTAAGCAGTTGTGGTACAACCTAAGCAGTAATGAATAGAAAGCACTGTGACAAGTACAACAATGCAAAGAAGTTGTATAAATGAAAGCTGTATAAAGACTAATTACAGACATTCCTACTTCTATGGAGAAAACTATTTTTTGCTTAGTCTGGATGGCTGTTACAAAGAGATATTAACACTACAATGCATTAACTTAATGTTACACAGTGACCACATTTTCTCACAACTGGCTGAGTCCCCCCCCCCCCCACACACACATTGATCATACAAGAATTGCTTCACTATTTGGATGCCAAAAGGATACAAGAATGTCATAAATCCTCCATTCTGACCAACAATCTCATACAGCAATTCTAAAACTGAACTACTGGCTATGTGGTTGTATTACAAGTGTATAAACCACAGAAGAGATGCAAGGAGATAGATGTCCCCAGTGTGAAAACAGTGGTCTTCCCTCACTTCCTTGTTATTTCAGAAAAATGAAAAGTACTCGTGTTCCTATTCATCAGATGAGTGTTTTCTCAGCTTGAAGCCTTCAACAGGCTCCTAAATTCATCATTTGTCAGCACTAGTGATGCACTAGTCCTTGTTTTGCATTGTCTTCATTGGTCATCTTGTAGATGAATAAGAAATTCAGAGAAAAATAGTAAATAAAGGTCTAGAACCCACAAGCTAAAAAAAGTACAATGATATGAATCGTAATATGAAACTCAAGACAAACACAAGGCAAATCAAATGACAAAGAGTATATGTTCATCCTGTGACTCACTCTTGATGTACCTAAAGGTTCTTGGATGTGAGGTGGATTTACCAGAGTCATTGGTGGCCTCTAACAAGCAACAATATCAAGGGAATTCGGTCTTAAAATTAAATATGAAAGAGTCATAGCATTTTTTACCTAAACTTAGTTTTGAATAGCAGCAGACCATATATTTCATGGATGCAACTGTGATTTATATGCCTTGTTTTCATATACGACAGGAGAAAGTTGTGGAAATGCCTGCCTGGGATGACATGATTGACAGACCTCGATGCTTTGCCAGAGATGGTCTGCATCTGTCACCCCTGGGCTTCTGGATACTGGCCAAGGCTCTTGCCACCCCTAATAGTGCCTTTTTTAGGTGGTGTTCCAAAGACCAAATTACCACCATAACAGCTGCAAACAAATGCAATCTGAGGGTCATGCTGCTCAACACTAGAAGTCTAAATATCATAAAATGCACTTGCCTGAAGCACTCCTTAAAATGGAGAACATCAACATTTGTGCTGTAACAGAGACCTGGTTTAATGCAGCAGAAAGCGCCCCTGCACTACCAGGCTATAACTCATTCCACACCTTTCAGCCCCAGAACTAGGACCGAAGCTCCAAAGGCAGTAGTGTCTACATATTCATAAAGGATGCACACACCTCCAGACTGGTAGCCTAACATAATGCATCAGAGATGCTTCAGGTGCTAACACTAGGTAAGACAGCGATTCAGGTTGTAGCCTGCTATAGGTCCCCAACCATGTCCCAAAACTCACACTACACGTTCATAAGCACCCTGGAGAATATTAGGGTCCAACCTAACACTCTCATACTGGGTGACTTCAACTACCCCTCCTTTAACTGGGAAAACTACTCATGTACCAACACACTTGCCCAACGTTTCCTGGAATTCATAAATTCCAACGCCCTGGACCAGCTTGTTCTTACCCCTACTAGAGGTAGCAAGATCCTTGACCTGGTCAGTACTAACATGGGTGACCATGTTCTACACCATTAGTCATCTCCTCCCTGGTTAGATCTGACCACAAACTAATCACCTTGGAAATGCACATCCCTCCGACCCCCACCCCCGCAAAGGTAACCACCATGGAAAACTTCTCCAAAGCTAACTTTGGGCTCCTAAAAACAGAGGTGGCTAACTTTACGGCACCCATGCAAATGGAGAATATTTGCATGACTACTGAATCATACACCAATGCACTGTACGAACACATATACAAATGCATGGATCTCGCCATACCCAATAGAACCAAGACTCTCCTCCAACAAAAGAAAGCCAATCTGGTGGTTCCCTGCCATAAACAAACTCTACAACAGAATGAGGAAACTGATGCAGGATAAGGTGAAGTCCCAAGACTGGAAAAACACCCTTATAAGCCTCAACAAAAAGTTGAGATCCCTCATCAAATCTTCTAAAGCTAGCTATGAAAAAAGAATTGCAGTAGATAGTAAAGACAACCACAAGGCCTTCTATAGTTATGTAAAGAATCTCCATGGCAATACCCAGGTTTGCTCTGAGCTACTGCACAATGGTACCTCCTATACTGAGCCAACAGATATTGCTAATATATTGGCCGACAGATTCAGTCCCAACTTTAGCCCTCTCCCCCCCAAAGGACCAATCACAATACCAGTAGACTGCCAGGAACCCAGTATTACTGCTGTACAGGTTAAAACAGTACTGTCCAAGGCCAATAATACAGCTTCTATGGGACCTGACAATATCCCTGGCTGTGTTCTACATGAACTACAGAGTGAATTGGCACCTCACCTGTGTGCCCTGTTCAATCACAGCCTCAACTCAGGTTTTGTCCCTACCGAATGGTGCACTGCTACAGTCATCTCTCTCCACAAAGGAGGAGCAATTACAGACCCTGGGAACTGTCGCCCTATTAGCCCGATGAGTCTGATATGCAAAGCTATGGAATGCGTCATCATGAACCTAATGAACAAGGATATAGGGAATCTCCAAACTTGGGATCCCACACAGTTTGGTTTTGTGAAGGGTAGATCATGCTTGCTCAACCTGGTCAACTTCTTTGAGTCAGTCACCAGAGCTGTGGATGAAGGCAAGGTGGCTCATACAGCCTACCTTGATCTGGCCAAGGCCTTTGATAGCATTCCCCATTCAGGAATCATAGAAAAACTCACTAAGCTAGGCATCAACCCATATACCACTAGGTAGGTTGCAAACTGGCTCACAGATAGAACCCATGGTGTTAAAGTAGCTGACTCCAAGCCAGACTGCCCACCAGTCATGAGTAAAGTCCCACAGGGTCAGTCCTGGGTCCTCTCTTGTTTGGTATCTACTTCTCTGAAGTCCAGGCCAACACGATGGGACTATGGCTGACAAAGTTCACAGATGATTGCAAGTTGGAAACTATTATTAACTCCCCAAGTGATGTTGACATCCTACAGAAAGACCTCACTGAGACCAATGACTGGTGTCAGAACCATAGCCTTAAGCTCAATGCCAAAAAATGTGCCATCACACACAAAAACCCAGTTCCCATGAATTACCACATCGATGGTAGTCCATTGAACACAGAAGGTGTTATAAGAGATCTGGGAACACAGGTTGACAGCAACCTCTCTTTTGACCACCACATTGCTACTGTGGTCAGAAAATCCTTCTATCTGGCACATCTCATTACTAAGGGTTTTGCATCCAGGAAGAAAGAGGTTATTGTCTCCCTCTACTCTTCCCTCATTAGGCCAGTCATCAAGTACAATGCCCCATTTGGCATGTACCTCACTAGACACCTGTAACAACTGGAAAGGCCACAAAAGTATCTCACAATGAGGATCCTAGGCCTTAAACACTTGTCTTATATGGACAGACTCAAAAAACTCCAACTATTCTCTGTCTCATATCGCCTACTTAGAGGCGATCTCTGCTTGATTTACAAAGCCATGTCTGACCCAGCTCTGTTAGAAATGCTACATCTAAAGAAATCCCAATCCCTCAACATCACACGCTCCAGAGACCTCACCCTTTTTGCCACAATCAACAGAACATGCTGTAGGGACAGGTTCATAACCCAGAGACTGCCCATGCTATGGAATAGACTTCCCATACATGTCAAACAGAGCACCTCACTGGCTCTCTTCAAGAGAAATCTTGATGAGTGGTTGGGAAATAGAAAATTCACTCCGGGGATCACTACAGTGGCTCTACTTGACAGAGGCACTGGAAACTAAGGTCGGGTGGCACGATGCCAGGGTAATCCTATGGGCTAGGCTTGTAAAGGCCCCAGGGCCATTAGTCTAGTACATACCTATGAACCTAAATGCCATTGAGCTTTATTATTAATGTTGGACTGATGTGTAGTCTCACAGAATTCTTTCAGAAAACATTTTTTATTCATGTTTACACAAATATTACAAGCAGCTCCAAGGTGTGGCAGTGGCAGACATCGTGGCTCCTGCCTGTGGCAGATGTTGCAGCTGTTGATTTGCAAATCTAGTTCTAGATGAATGAGAGAAAACAATCTTATATTCATCAGATTTACTTAAAATGCTTGATGCATAATAGATACTTTAATTGTTGCATAGTCTGGAAATGAGCAACAGTTAAGAGTTTATTGCTTTTATTTATTCCTGTATTTACTCAATTTTATGGCATAAAATGTTCTTGTTTGCTCAAAGAGCTTGCAGCATGTACAGTGGAATTAATGCAATTAAGGAACACGTTATAAAACTGTCAAGGCGTACATCTTGTAATGTAGCATTGACCTTCAGGACTGTCGTGCTAACAGGTATATTTGTTAACATAAGTTAAGACCAAGTAATAGTACTAGGGTCTAACTTTGTTCATAAAGTCTGGCATGCTACATACACTGATATTTTAAGTAAAACAGCACCACTGATTCAGGTAAGAACAGACAAAAACAGTAATGAAAAGTTTAAGAATGTGCATTATGTTCAGGGTGCAGTCTGCATACATCAAAACTATTGTACAAGATAACTGGAAAACTATTAAATGCAAAATGAATCTAGCCAACACATTAGGATAAGTCACCATCCATCCACAAACCCTTTTCCCCCTTTTTGCACATTGGAGTCAGAGTTTCACTTGAACAGTGATAATCATCTAGTGCCAAGATTCACCCACGATGATTCATAAAGGTGTAGTAGCTTAAAACATTTGTTAAAACATAATACATATAAAAAGCAAAGTAAAAAATATTAGTGAAAATTCTCCACTTGCTTTTTCTTATGGCTTATGCAGACAGTGTTGGTATAGCAGTACTAGTATATCTATTGTGATCGAGCTGAAATAAAATGAACGTTAATTGTCCGAAGTACAAGAGTCTGAGGAACATAATGACAATTGCTGTTTTTTTTAGCAAATCAATGCAATTTAAAATGTTTAGTCTAAACCTGCAGTGTTTCCTTTGCTGGAGAAGATTTCTATGTTCTGCAAGTTGGTGAAAGAATAGAGTTGGTATATGTATAAGGATGCGAAAGGGCATGTCACCCAGATCTCTGGGTACAGATTGGCTTACCTCCTTGCAAAACAATTGCAATTTATTTTTTCACAATTCTATGTTTAGGGCATTATTTTTTTTAAATTTCTGATGGTCAGAGGTTTACAGATTGACATCCTAGAATACACCCAGTACCAACAGATATTTACTGCATATGCCACATGCCATAAACATTTTAATATAGTGGCATACTTTAACTGTAATTCTAGTATGGTTAAGTATGTTGCCACTTTCACAGCTGATGAAGCTTTCTATGTTGGACAAAAAAAAGCAAAAAACTGATGAAATGTTCATACAAATACCTACACACCATTAAAACAAAGCAGTTTACAGCTATACCTTATATATGCATGCTGTTTATGACAATTTAAAACTTTTTTGTAGACAGAGATTCTAGTGATTTAAGACATGAGGATTTAGAAAAAAATGAGATTAAGTGGAAAATATTACTAAATACTGTTCAATATCCTTGTATAAGTAGTCATATAAGAGTAAAATGGGTAAAAAAAACTGAGATTATTCACGTAAATATGTTTTAAAATGCTTTGTGTTTTGAAAACAGACATTACAGCAACAACACTCAGAAAATGTTAAGCAATTTTTGGACAGACTCACTGTGAGGACATTTCACTTATATACAAATTGGTTTTAGTCACATTTTAATAGTGTAATGCCTTTTTGATGGACAAATTGACAAAACTGTCAGAACATTTTTTATAGAAAGGACTGAATTATGGGATTCTGTTTATTTTTAGTTGCATTTTTAGAAGATTTTAAATCACTGTATTTGTGACTGCATTTTTATTATGATGAAGCATTTTACACTGGGTGAAGAAAACACTCAATTTATTTACCTTTTTATGTTTATAATTGTTCTTTTATTTAATGTATTATGACTATACAATAGATTGTGTCACGTGACATTCGTAAATTGCAGTATCATTTCTCAAGCCCAACAGGTATTTTTTTATTATTATTTTATCTTAAACAGTAGGTTGAGCATTTCTAAAGACAGTTTCAATGGTATAAAAAGCATAATAAAGAGACATGAACTGTAATTCATGAACAATCCTGTCTCTCAAAGCAATGGACCAAGTTAAGTGTTATTGCACACTGTTCTTTGTACCATGAACAAAAGCAAGAATAATTATAAAACACACAAATGTGTGATAAGGAAGTACAAGTAGTAACTACACAAATTACTCCTGCCTTACTCTAGTTCATCCCAGCATGTTAAAGGGTTGCATTACACTTAGCATAACAATGAGGTCTATGTGTTACTCAGAAATCTGTAACATTTTGCACATAATGCGCAAACTGATAGGGTACCATGGTGTCTGATGCCTTGTTCAATGTGGCGGTGTATCCAGTAACAAAAAAAATGCTGGTGTTTATAGTACTGCAGAGAGCATACCTCTCAACCTCTTAGTGCTAGAAAACTTGACAAAGCCTGACAAAATGGGGGGACAAAGGCCCAAAAATAGGGACAGATTTTAAATATTGCTCTTATAAACTTAGAAAGTTGCTAGAATAACATGGTTTGTGCTAACATGTATTTTTCCAGAGGATTTGAAGTCTGAAACTCAAATGTATGTCATTTAGTGACTTCAGTCCTCAGATTATACCAGTGATTTGCCAGAAAAACACGAATGTTGTGAGAAACAGACCAGAAATATAAGGCAAAAATCTGGACATTCTTCGAAAATCTGGACAGTTGAGAGGAATGATAGAGAGGTGAGTTAATTGCTGATGAAGCACTCAGAAAAATAATGGATTATTTCCGGAAAACATATACAGTACACACTGCTATAGTGCAGGACACATGATTTTCAACTGCTAGGTCGATGCCACCATACAGTCCAACAAAACCTCATGAAACACAGCTGGAATCAGAATTTCATGGCTCTTCTGACTAAGAATCAGGAGTTTATATGAGCATTATTCTATGCATGCATCATTAAATCTTATTGAATTTAGGGATGATTTTCTGAATCCCCTGAATCCCCTGCACATTTTCCCCACATCTGTATAACCACAGAGAATGTTTCCTTATGTAAAGGGTACAGTGGTGAACCTCCTGGAAGCTTGTTTCCTATTTTAGCTAGAGAATATTCTTTAACTGTTTTCAGTATTTGGTAACGTAGTCCTGTGACTAAATGGGACTTGAATTGTCATTACATACCCATTTCTCTGGTACACATAGCCAAACATACTTCTTCCCGCTACTGTGCTGTACATCCTTACACATATTTATGACATACCACAGGGTTTGTTATCTCTGACATTCATGAATCACACTGTTTTATCACAAATTGTAATACAGTGGGTCCAACACCCAGATTAGTGGAATGAAAGCTTTTTTTCATGAATACCACTCACCATCATTGTGAACACATAAATAAAACATAGCAGGTTAAACATCTGACTGAAATACTAAAGAGAGGTGCAGCTATAAAGGAAACCTTAAGCGAGTGCATGATGACAATGTTAAGTACAATAACTACAACTAGTGTCAGTATGGTACAGCAATAGGCTAAAGTAAGATATTAGACAAAATGTAACCACATGGTTGAGCAATTATCATTTTTAATACCAATTGTATACATCAATATGATCTGAAAAGAGAATGGCATGCCTCCAAATCAGTTTTAAGGAAGAGAGGAAAGGGAAGCAATGCTGGAATGGGAACTTAGTTGACAATTTAGAGGAAATAAATTAAGGCAGAAGAGTAGACAGAAAAAGGAGGAATGTGACATATGTGCTACAACACACAGTGTAAGAAAAATAAAAGGTAGATTCATCACACAATTATTAACCCATCCACAACCAGCATAAGCATAATTTCAGGCCTCTAGAGGCCCTAAAATGTCCTATCAGGAATAAGCTAGACTATTTTATTTATAAAACCGTTAAGAATCATCCCTTTGAACAAACCTACTTGTTTTACACAGTGTAAACATTACAAAGAAACTGCAAAATTGTCCAGCACACATCCCTCTTCACAATAATAATAGTAATGCTGGGACAAGTTATGAACCTGATTTTATAACAGCAAAGAAAAAAAGCAGGAAACACTTTTCAATATTTCCTTATTCTTATCACTTGGAATGTACAGTGGGAAAAGGATTTTTTCACGTAGATGTGACCTTCTTTTTAATATGAAAAAAATCTGTGAGCATTATTCCATTTTGGAGACTTGTGCATATCTGCAAATCTAAACAGATGAATATAGTAAATAGTCTTGCCTCAGAATTTATACCTCAGATATCAGTGTTGTTTACTTGCTACTAGATAAGTTTTAAACTGTTACTAAAGGAGCTATTCATAGTCACTATGAAAATGTGTTAGGGAATTTGGGGGGTGAGTGTGGACTGGTGCAGATAAACCGTGATTCATAGATACCAGTCAAGCCAGTTTGCAGTGTCCCTAAATGTAGGTATGCAAATAAGGAGATAAAGAGATGGTAGTGAGAAGTCATGCAAATGTTCTTATCGTAATTAAGGTTATTTTATGCCAACTGCAATTCATAGTCAGTTTTTCATGCTTTCCAACACTTGCTGTAGATGCAGTATAAAAGGAGAAGACTCACCAAAAGTATCAGAGTTGCAGCAACCAAAAACAATACCTCCTTCTACAAGCTTTGCTATTTCTAGGTCAGAGTTGCTTGTCTTGGCCAGGACAAAACTGCTTGTGCCCAGCAGCTACACTCAACAAGAAGGTGGAAATATAGGCAAAGGATACTCATTATAACTTTGATAATTAGGAAATACTTCATAGATTTAGAGTGGACAGGGACATTATAAGGGTCTTAATGGGCATGTATGACCCCCCCCCATGGGGCACTGGAGGAATTTGTGGGCTTCCTCTTCCTCTGGACGCCAAAGTATGTATAGCCTCTCTATACATGCTATATGGATCTTCCAGAGACAGTCTGGGGACACCTTCGGGATGTCACAAGCTTCTGCTTTGAGGATACTGAAGGAGTCCCGGGATGTACTCTTGGCACATGTGGTTATTACATCTATTTCCCAGTGTCACCTCAGGGCTAAACAAAAAAAGGAAAATGAGCAGGCAACGGATCCTTTGACACTTTTATTTAAATTTTATTTAAATAAAAGTGTCGAAGGATCCATTCCTGCTCGTTTTTCATTTTTTTTTTGTTTAGTTTGGCAGTAGTAAGTTTTTGTTGACACCTCAGGGCTAAGCTTGGACTATGCATCCCTTTTATGGGATGGTACATTTCCCTGATTTACTCGGAGCAATAGATTTCACACAGGTTGTAATTGGGGGGGGGGGGTCCCTCCTGGTGCACAGGGTGAATAGTACTGCAATAAGAAGGGCTTCCATTCCATCAATTGCAAGGTACTGTGTGATGCACCAAAATCTATGCACAGTGTCCTGGCAGTGCCCATGATTCTCATATCTGGCACATAGCTCACTTTACTGGCTTTTCCTGCATAGTATGATGCCCAGTGATCATCTTGTTGGTGAGTGGAAAGTTATTTTAATACATAGTTTTTAATGTTAAAGGTAACTGAAGTATATTAATCTATATTTTCTTTTTGTCTTCCATTCCCTCTCTCTCTTTTTTTTTTTGTAAAGGCTGCCGGATATCCCCTGGAGCCATGCTCATGCCTCTTGTGAAAAATCCATCTGGAGTTGTGGAGGACAGATATAATATGTCCCTGTTTCAAAGCTGTATTGTGATTGAGAGGGTGTTTGGCCTCCTGAAGAGTCGTTTCAGGTTCCTGGATGAGTCTGGGAGTGCCCCTCAGTAAGACCCAGCTACCGTGTATAGAATGTTCACTGTCTGTTGCATTCTGCATAATATGATTACGCGCCAGTCTGGTGGTGAAGTGAGGCATCCTGTCACTGCAGCTCCCAGATCTAATCTTGCTATGACTAATGATGTCCAGTCAGCAGTAGTAATAAGGGAATCTACGCAGCAGGCTCAGGCACAGCACGCAGCTGCATAGATTAAGAGGCGGAGTCTAGTCCAGAACTATGGACCATACCTCTCAACCTGGAAACATCAAAAATGTAGACAAAGACCCATGAAAATAGGTACAAATCTGTATGCATAAAATTTGTATGCATATTTATGTAACCCTGCCCACTTCAATGGAATTGTGGGGTGCCACATTTGAAACACAAGCTGAAGAACAGACAATCAAAATATGACTTAGAGTCCCCCTGCAGCCATTCCAATGCCCCATTACTTGGCTATTTCACCCCATTTATCTTAAACACTGTAATATGCATTACTGCTTTACTTGCACAATGATTATTTGGATTTCATTTAAAATTTTAGTTTACATTTTATAGCACAAACACTAATAGACATATGCTAAACAAAGCAACACAGTCTCACAATGAAAATAGTCTTAGCATTAAAACTTCTTTGCCCTTGAAACGCACATTCATTGAAACAGCATTGAAACCCACATTCAAAGAAAATGCATCTGGCCAGAGGCAGATAAAGATTACCTTTGGGCTGTTTTCAAATCATAGACCACTTGTGAATTCAGTTCTTACTGATTTGCCAGAAAACCACAAATTTTATTTAATATTTGTTTACTGGGAAATTCCAACTTGGAACTAAGCCAATTTTCAGCAGAGGCCCAGGGAGAAAAGCTCCAGACACATGTTTTTGTATTGTGGGAGGAAACCCACATAAACGCAGGGAGGACATGCAGACTCTGCACAGAAGGCACTGAGTATCAAACCAGAAAACCTCTTGCTGTGAGGCAACACTACTGTTGCACCACTGCACCATCCACATTTTAATAGTAACAGACCAAAAGCATGAGCCAAGCATTCCAGACATTCTGTGAAAATTTGTACAGTTGTGAGCTAGAACTCCTTCAATCAGAAGTGGTGGTATGAGTAGAGAACTCAGGCTCTTGCTCCTTGTACCTAAAGTACAGGGTTTGAGCCTGAGTATTCCTAACCACCAGGTATACCTACCTAGGTCATTTTATACACACACACACACACACACACACACACACACACACACACACACACACACACACACACACTCACACACCCCTCTCTGTACAGTAATTCACAGCAGCGATAAGCTCACACCCCCAGCAGCAATAATAAGATCACAGTAATTCAGTATGACCACTAAGAAATGGAACACAACATTTCAAATCACACACTTCAACTACATGAAACAGTGTAATCGGTACTTATGTATTATCGCAACCACATTTTCAACGGCAATAGCGGTTGCCTAATGATCCTGAAATATGGTGTTTACTGTTGTACAAATGTAGTATAATATGTGTCCTTGTAGCATAACAGTTTTTTCATGTACTGATAAGAAGAACATTTCCAAAAGATAGTGCTTGTGTTTCGTTCTGCACTCAACTGACAGCATTTCTGTTATTTGCTGCTACTGGCCATCTGTTTCTCGGGGCAATGGCAATCAATGTTGTCCATGTACTATTAGTTCCACCACAATGGAATACAAAACCAATGAATGACCAAAGCACATCATGACAGCATTAAATGAAGTAAATGCTCATTGTAGTACAATGTGTATTTATCACAATATGCCCCCTTCACACAGCCAAACACACCAGTACTTCCAACTGTCTGATGTAAAGACAACCATGCCATCAGCTGCCAACCACATCCACCTGCAGAATTTCCAATCATTAACAATGCAATGGTTCTTTCCACACCGCTTACAACTATGGTTACAAATAAGCAAGTGTAGGTAAAAGCAAATTGTCAGTGTCTGTGTCTTACTTTTGTGAAACAAGAATGTTTAAAATAAGCAAGTGTAGCTACAATTCGTCAGTGTCTGTCTTTTACTTTTGTGAAGAATTCCTTGTAAAAATTTTAAAAAAATCCATTCCACGGAATGGAACATCACAGTTATTCAATTTACCGAAAAGAATAGAAGGGTTCCATTCTATATATCAAGCATTCCACACTTTGAGCCATCGGCCAATGCTAGTAGGCTGCTCACAAAGATGACGTCATTGCGCACGCCATGACGCCAGCAGAAAAAATAATCAAAAATAAGAAGTCGGGAATAAAGGGGGCCACTCGGATATTCATGCCACCCCATTATTTGGACCTCAAAACTGGCAAATGTCGAGGAATTAGGTGCAGTTGAGAGGTATGCGGACCAGGCCATACCTCTCAACTGTACAGATTTTCACAGAATGTCCAGATTTTTGCCTTGCATTTTTGGTCCATTTCTAATGGTTTTCTGACATATCACTGGCAAATCGTTGAGGGTTAAAGTCAGAAAATAATAACAAACATTTGAGTTTCACACTTTATACCCTTCAAGAAATTCATGCTTATGCAAAAACTCTTATTCTATCAATTTTCTAAGTTTGTAACAGCAATATTTAAAAAGTGTCCGTATTTTAGGACCTTTGTCCCCTGGTATAGATGGCTTTGTCCAGACTACTTGCTCTGAGAGGTACGACCATGACATTTAGGTTAGTGTTTTCTTTGGTTTATGAAAAATATGTAGAGTATAATTGATGCAGGCACTGATACCTGTGGGTTGTGCTGTGTGGTGCATGGTCAGCTGTCACTGTTCATCTGGCATTCTTTCTCATCTAAAAATACATATATATATTTTTTTATTACTAGCTGTTTGCCTGAGTGCTTACTAATTACTGTGCAGTGATGTTGAAAGGCAGCAAGTCGATAAATAAGTCAACAGTTGCACGTGCTGTTTTTAATAACTGTTTTTTTATTATTATTTATTATTTATTTATATTTATTGCTGTCAGCAATAAAAATGTTACTTTCATTTTCAATTTATCTACACAGAATTATGTTGCACTGTACATCATGTGTTTTTCTTACTGTCACATATACATGTACTCAGCATATGTACATACACTTCCCTCCTCCCCACAACACAGCTGCATTTAATTACAAATGTACAATATTCCAATTTCATAATATGATGAAAATAATAGCTGGAAATGGAATAACTTCATATATATATCCACCCCAACTCCCCCACCACCAACTAATCCGTAGTTTCATTACACAGGCATACTTATAAAGAAATGTTAAGTCACAGTAGCTCCAGATCAAAGGACTCATACACACCTTAATAGACCTGGTGTTGGTGGAACTGATCTGGACAATGGGCTACAATGAGAACTGTAAGGTAAGTTAGTCCGATGGTGTGATCTAGAGGAGAAAGATAATCTTCCAGTCAGTTACCTGACAGTGCTTTGTGATCATGACCTTGACCTGGAAAGTTAGGTTCTCCTAGGTGTAGATGACCATTTACATGGCCGGTGAGAAATGCAATGTGATTGTTTACTGTGAGTGCTGATATTACTGTCTTGTCAGCAAGTATTACTATCATGTGATCTTACCCATGTGTCTGGACTGTCCTCCATCTCTTTCCTCTGGTTAAACTGAGTCGAGCTTGACTCTGGTATGTCTGAACCAGTGCAGGAATGCAGGCTGCACATGATGCCTGGTGGGCCACCATGCTACACATCAGTGACACCATGGCCACCATGCTACACATCAGTGAAACCATGGCCACCATGCTACACATCAGTGACACCATGGTATTATCCCTTCTCTATGACAATTCAAAGTACTGTTTGAAATCTTCACACATACAGAATAGGATGCTAGCCAGTTCTAGCTGACTCTGTGTTGCAATTGTTTTAACCCTAACTATGACATGGCACATTTCCTGTTGTGCTGCCAATGCTTTGTGTATTTCCTGAGGTGGTGTAAACTAATTTCTGTGCCTAGCACATCTTTGTTCTCACTGTGAATAAAGTGGCCTCAGACTGCCTTTACTCATCTTGACACTGTTCTTCTGCCTGTGGAGACTCTGATATAGAACTGCATGTTTGCTTCTTGTATACAAGGGCGAGTGCAAAGTTAGACTGTGTTTGACTTTGTAATGCAGTGTCACTTTCTGTAGAGCTACTAACATGTTGTGAGGTGAGAGCCTGCCATTACACTGGGAGACTGCCTGCCACTTCCCCCGTGGTGCCTCGTAAATACAACTACATTATCAGCAGCAGCATTAGCAACAACACCCATTCTACTGCTGACTTCATCCATATTTATAGGTACAGCTGAACTCTTTGCTTCTGATGCTGAGTCTGAAAAAGAAATCATTACAACACATGAATAATACTGCAACAGCATATGGTTTACCATGCTTAGATGAGGGTGGGACTGAAGTCTGCCTTCGTTATTAGCTGCTGATGCATAAGGCTGACTTAATAATATTGAGTTGTGACTTGTTTAATTACAGCACTGCTTGGCACTATTCACTGTTAATCATTTAAAAGCTGAATACTTTAAATCAAACTTCAACAGCTGATAAATGCAAATGCTGCTGTTGTGGACTTTGGTATGATGGAACAGTGTCCCACCACCTCTAATTATTCCAGTTGCACTATCTTCTGTATCATAGTCATCCTCATGGCAGACAGAAGGAATTCATCATCTGGTGTTAACTTAAGATTTGGAGCACCCCCTTCTGTAGTTTTCCTGGAAATTGCTTTCTGAATGGCCTTGCTAATAGCACATCCCACCATATGATGTGCTCATTTCTTGAACTGTGCCAGAGATCTATTTCTGCCTCCAATTAAATTGATTTAAACAACTACTTGGCTTCGTGCTTTGCTTCTCTTGGCTTGTCTGGGCTCCCATTTACCAAACAGCAGCTTGTCATATGTCCTAAGTGCTGCCATGAGTACATTATTTTCCTTATACCTAAAGTTTTCATGACTGTGCCTGGATCCCTTATTTTCCATCTCCACTATATAAGAAAAAATAAATAAATAAATAAATAAATAAATAAATAAAAAGGCTATTGTCAGACACTTGCCACAGTTCTGTCTGCATGACACCAGTAGTTAAATTTTAATCCTCTGGCCTGCTATTCCTGTCACTAACACAACTATAGAAGTAATCTAACACAAATGAGATTTCCAAGAGAAAAAGTTCAGATTTTTCCCTCCAAAACTGTGGTGCAGTCCACCATTGAAAGGTGCTTTTCCCTCAGTAGCATTAGTAACACAACACTTTCACTACACATCTGTGCCATGTCTTATGCACAGTAAATATTGTCAAGTTCAATAACAGAGTCTAAATTACATGGAGAATAACAGTGATGTATTGTTCAGTTATTACATTTTCAACATACAGAATCACGTCAAGCAATCTATAAACAGTTCCCCATAATTAAACACTCACTAAATGTAAAATCATAATACAGTTCAAAATGCATTGTAATTGACCTATAAAACAGTATGACAGAAACTGTTAATTACCCTGTTTATGACTATTACTTAGTTTATAAAATTTGTCTTATTTTTGGATGTCTGAGGTATCCTAAGTAATTTGCCATCTATATCAGCTACTTGTGAGTCAGTATGGCACAACTCAATCTTACTGCTTAAACTGAGGCCAAGTTACACATTTAGTATGCAAATTAGGCTAATTTATATGCACATCTATGAATTGTAGTATAATGCAAACTTGTTAGGAAGTACATCAGCATATTCCAGATTTTTGCCAGTTGTGAATGCATGTGACACATTACATGAACGATTCTGAGAAGGCATGGATGTGTTGCAGATGTTTGCAAACTCTGCACCATTCAGCAGCAATGCCATACTGCTCGCTGACATGGTCTGCTCATCCAAAACTAGTTACTATATAGATATACTGATAACATTCAAAATGGAGTAATCTGAATGTCAGGTTTCAATGCATATGAATGTTAATCCCTGGAAATACAGGTCTGTATGCCACACCCGAAGAAGTAATACATAGACAAAAAACATAGAAATACTTCCTTACCATAGTATTGGCATTTCTTTCTACACTACTGATTAATACAAAAAAAGAAGATAAAAAATGATAGGCCACACTTGAATGCATGAAACCAAATGCAGACATAAGAAAAAATGTAAAAATGTTATGAAGAAATATTATTGGCAACACCTAATTGATTTTGATAAACTTAGAAATAATCTATTAGTAATTGCATGCCCTGGTAAGTGTTAGCCTTTAAGAAAAAAACAGGGCATGTGACAAAGCATTTGTGGATTCACCAAACCTGCCAATGTTAATACCTGGTCTAATCAGCATGCTAGTAGAAAAGGGTTTGTTGAATTTGATGCCACACCCAACAGGGGGTGGTTCTAACCATGTTTAATACAGCCCTCACCATACTTTCCTCTGGTTCTGGTTCTGGCTCTTCGTACGATGGCAGCACCTGTTAAGGCATGAGGCTGCACTCCTGGCTGGTCTGACAAAGAGACCTTAATCATGCTTTACCTTCTGCATGACTCATACAGGGAGAAAATCCAGGCATGCACACGTAACACTACTTGGAAAACAATTGGTACTGGCAGCACTTCATTGACTACCTGTCAATCCTGACAGGTATAACCTGCTCAGGTCAGCAGTGCCGTCACAGGTATGATGCAAAAGTGTAGTGCTGACCAGCTGGCTGAGTGGGTTGATAAGGTTTAGGTGAGAAGGCCAGATGTCTACAGTAAGTGCGATTTTTAATCCATATATAGCTGCATATAGAGATCCATAAATGTATATATATCTAAAATAGAACAGTGGGGTAGAAAAACTTGTACAAGTACCTGTAGTTCAAATGTCAGTTATCTTAACCTGCAAATGTGTACTTGAGGTGAAATTCTGAAATGCATTAAGAAAAACTAAATAACTGCATTCCACTCAACTGTACAGATTTTCACAGAATGTCCAGATTTTTGCCTCATATTTTTGGTCTAATTCTCATAAAACTGTAGTTTTCTGGCAAATCGTTGAGGGTTGAAGTCAGAAAATAATAGCAGTCATTTGTGTTTCAGACTTCATAACCTTCAAAAATTGCACACTAATGCAACGCCTATTATTCTAGCAATTTTCTAAGTTTGTAAGAGCCATATTTAAAATGTGTCCTTATTTTTATATTTCCGTCCCCCCATTATATATGGTTTTGTCCAGATTTCTTGCTCTTAGCGGTTGAGAGGTATGAATAACTACCATTTCATATGATCAGACATCCATCTGTTCATGACAGACAGATAATACTGCTGTTACCTATTAAGAGGTTACAGTAAGAAATAAAAGTGTCAGTAAAGAATATGAAATTACTAATCTGTCCAGGTAATTGTAAATGTATTAGGAAATGTTCAAATATCAGTAATGCTGACTGCATACAATGAAGTTATAAATAAAACTTGTAGTTATAGATGCAAAGATTTGTGCAGCACTACAATGAAAAAGTTGTAAGGCCTTTTTGAACTATTAGAAGAGGACAGGTTTTGTGAGAGGTTACTAAATGTATAAGAAAAAGAATTGTTGAACTTAATTGTTTGTTCCTACATACTTCTTGCTGCATGTACAACATGTCTGAAATGACACTCACCACACCCTAGTCAGTGTGACTGTTGGACGAGGGAATGGGAGTTATTCTGCTTTAATGATGAGCAGCTAATACCATTTCAGAGAACAAGCTGTTTTACTTCATTACTGTACATTAGACAAAGTTTTGCAGGAAAGGATATTCACACTTCCTTGAATTGTTACATTTCAAGATTTCCAGTTCAGGTTTTCCACAGAGCGATACATGCATTTTTTTAAAACAAAAGACAGACCTGTATTCATATTTCTTCACTGCTCTGCACAATACAATAGAATATTTCAATAATGAATTTTAATAATACACACTTGTATGCATTCAACAGTTAACATCTGACAGGATACGGCAAAGATGAAAATAATTACAATGAATGTAAGACGCGTGCATGTAGAATACGGTTAAATACAGGTAAACACGAATATCCTTCTCTCTTTTACTTGTAGCTGTGGAAGAAATATAATACAATTTTCAACAAGAAAAGACAAGAACCAAGAGACTGGTGGAATCTTCCGGTAAGAGTAACAGGTGTCCATGAGATACTTACTACTTAAATAACCATAGCAGAAAAAATTTACACATAACTCAGGGTAGCATAAACAATAGTACACCAATGCTTTTAAAACTGATTTCAGTGTAGTAATCCAGCAAACAGCTGGTGTTAGACCTTTGCAGCTGAATTTCCAAAGAAGACAGGAACATGTCAAGGAAAATGTGCTATACTATCATTTTTAGCACGATTACCTGCAGATGTCGCCTCACAGTAAGACGTTGTCCTGTTCGATTCTCAGCTAAAGCGTCTTCTGTGTGGAGACATCCGTGAATGGGCGTACCTTCATTGAAGGTTGTGCGTCAGAGCTGGTAACTCGGCACGTAAAAATCTACTACCGATCATTAGCGGACCGGAGTTCCGCTGTGGCGACCCCTAACCAGGAAAAGCCGAAAGACACAACAACAACAACAACCTGCAGTAGTTAGTGATTTCTTTCATGTTTGATGAATGTGAAATATGTTTGAAAAGTATGGAACTGAAACACCAAATCATTTCAATTCATCACACTTATGCAGAAGCATTATCTTATACATATGCACAAGTTACATAAGCAATTCCCCTGTCACTGCCCCCAACTGTACATGTAAGCTCTTCCCATACACAACAGAACTTCAGTACAGATATGTTTCTGAATGATTGACTTGATAGCTTGAATTACAACAGTATTGTGTGGATTTATTGTGCTTTTTTCTGTTTTGTCCCTCCCCATCCCTTTTTTCTCGTTTATTTATTATTTTGTTTATACATTTCATTTTGCTTTGCGGTTTTGCTTCTCTTAAATTTCATTTTTCTTTTATACAGGTTCAAATTCCTCAGACGCAGTCCAGGCATGCACCTTCCAGGCTAGGAAGGGATCACCCTCTGCCTATCCAGGACTGTCTTGCAGGGTTGGAGTGGAGGTGTCAGTCCTGCAGGCACTCTGGCATGTAGCAGCCTCGCAAACCTCACTGAACAGGGGCTTTGGAGTTTGGTTGAGGATATACTGGAGAAGGTAGTGGACAGGAAAATTATGCCAGTTGAAAGCCTCTCTTCCATATGTAGAAGACATGCTTGCCCAGTTGGTGCTGACCACTGAGCTAACACAGGCCGCTACCCCCTCAACATCAGGGATATCCACTGCAACACCATCTGACAGTTGACTGGTTCAGGCTCTGTGGATTGGGTACACAGCTTAGACTTCCTCATCCCTTCTTCCCTTACTGTTTCTTCTACACCCTTTTCCCAATTTCCCACCCACATTACCCTCTTACAAAAAAAAACATTTGAAAAATAGGGGAGGGTGTCTATCCCCCAACAAAAACAGTGCCCATCCCCTTCAACCTCTTCCAGCTCAAACCCTCTTGATGTTTCCCTTGTGTGTTCCCCTCTTTGTTTGTCTACCCTTTTTCAGTCTTTCCTATCACCCCCCTTTCTATTCTTTAATGAAACCATCAGGGTATCCATAAAAGTATACCCCTATATGAAATTGTTCCACCCCCTTTAATTAAAAAAAGCAGTTTTATCTGCTGTGCAGTCCACAGCTTTGGTATAATGCATTAAGCGTGACTGCATTCCGTCATGCTTGGCCATGATATTACAAAGCAGATAAAATTTACAATACTTTGAAATAGTTCACTCGTATGAAAACACGGCTTTTACACAATTTGCATTTTTAGAGAAAAGGGGCGTGATTATAGAATTTGCTTAGCTTTCCTGTATTTGACAAAACTATGTTATGCTGGCCATATTTGGATATCTATGTAGCTCTGATGTCAGTGGATGTGAGCTAGGCACTTGCACAGCCCTGGACTATGAATACTGCCCTAAGTTGCACCCCACAATTTACTACTTATTGGCATATAGCGGATACTTATAACTGTACAAAACATCAGTTCTTAATATTTCTGTTAGTCTACATGCCACCTGGGTTACTTCATAGTCACATTTTAGCAATTACCAGTCCTTCTATGAGTTCAGCTGTGCTTCATAATGTGTATTGGCATGTCCTGTTAATCAAATAATGAACAATATTTAATAATTTATTCATATGTGAGAAATGAATACAAGCGTATAATATGGTCTAATCTGTATACTGATAATTACTGAGATTTTCTTTCTTAAAACCAAAAGATCGACTTATTATTATTGGGAGGTGCATTCAGATGGAGCAATAGCAACGAAAATATGATAAATGTAAACATTATCAAATATTTGCCACAGTGAGTGACAGCTAATGCAAACTGTAGTCTGGGAATGTAATTGTTATGTCACTTTGTAACTATAATGCATTACAGGTATACTTTGCACATCAATAATGTGCACTCCAGTCTGTTTTGGACAGATACATACAATATGAGAACACTGCATAGTATATATTCATTTGCTAATCATCCAATGACAATTTCAGTAACCATAGCAGAAAGAAACTCATTATCAGCAGCTAGTTCGATCACGCAGCCATGCCCTACACTTAAATCAATTCATTCAGCATCACCCCATTTTAGGGAAATTTAGAAAAGTATAATAATTATGCCTATTTGCACAATTAAACAACTGAATAACAACAAATATATCTTGTAAAATGTACACCCTGCGTATCAGTGGGAAATATTCTTCTATCATGTTATCTTTTGCTCATGTTAATTCTGGTACTTAGCAGTAGAATAAGGCTATGGACTGTTAAAAAAGCTACTATCTGTAATAAGGGATACAGAGTTTGATTCCTTCCATTTGCATACTCTGTGAATCTGGGATAATCAGCTGACCAAACAATGGTACTTAGTCACTTTTGAAAAGAGACACTTGTATCCAGTGGACTTATCCAGTTAGCAAATGTAAGAAAAAAAATAAGCATTCAGGTGATAGCATGTAATAATAGTGAAATGTCCTCATTTGTTCACTATGACAAATGCGACAAATGCAACAAATAGACTGCTGACAGACACCTTAATAAAAGGATACAAGGCCTAAGATACCTTCCTAAAAGGATACAAGGCCTAAACAACATGTCCTCTATGGAATGGCTTAATGCCATTGCCTTGTCACTATACTTGGCATAATACAGACTGCTAAGAAGTGACTTTGTCTGGCACACAAGGTGTCTTCCAACTTATTACGGATGGATTTACTGCACATCAACAAATCAAATGGAATGAGGAATACATGGTCTAGGGATCTAAACCTCTTCTGCAACACCAACAGAATATTTTGAAGGGACAGGTATGTCTCGCAGAGGATACCACTGCTATGGAACAGATTCCCCATCTACATAAAACAAAGTTCATCCTTGTCCATATTCAACAGCAACTTAGTTCTATGGATGGGACTGCTCCATATAGTACTAATGGACCAAGGCAACTTATAAATGCTTTATCCCATGCATGGGTCCCCAAAAATTATCTACTGTATGACCCCAGTTATTCTCATTAGGGGTAATATATAATTATTGACCATGGGATGGGTAAGGCTAAGACCAAATTATTTTGAGCACAAAAAGGGAAATTGTCTATGTTTAAAATGGCCTGCAAGGGTAGCTAGCCTAGTACTCACCTGTGAAAGTATGAATATAGATATCTGCATAGTGCAGATATTTGTCAAGTGTGGAAAACAGCTCATAATATCTGTGTGACTATAAATCCCACAAAAAAAAACAAAAAAAAAACAGTTCACTGTCACTCTCTCTCTCTCTCTCTCTCAACTGACCTGTCGAACCTCACTGATTTCAGCACTGCAAGTTATACTAGCATATCATGTCTACTATATTTATGCCACTGTTTCACACTCAGTCAATATCTCATAATTTCTTCACATCATGTGATACACAGATGCTATTACCCCATGCACTGTCTACACAGTAGTTATATCCATAGCATTTTTGTCTGAATTACTGGATTTCCCTGTATTGTGCAGTACAACCATTTACAGCAATGTTAAAATAAATAAATAAATATGATAATACTGACTGTCATCATATGTTGGTCACAATGTCTTATTCACCATGTATGTTACACACTGTACTGAGGATTCAGAAAGAACCATATCTCCTGGGTAATTGCTGCAGTTCAAAGCAGCCATTTCTGTAAAATATTTTGCAATTCAGAGATACAGTAACTGCTATGAGGATAGACCTCTATCAGCTCATCTGCATATCTCTGAATTGCTATTAAGTACTGCAAGTGATAATCAGCATTTTTCTGCAGGACTTAACACTGGCAGGCCATACATCATGTTTGCACAATCACTCCCACATTCAGTCTCCCACACACATGACACATTAAAACGAACACACACACACACACACACACACACACACACACACACACACACACACACACACACACACACATGACACATTAAAGCGAACACACACACACACACACACACACACACACACACACACACACATGCACACACACACATGACACATTAAAATGAACACACACACACACACACACACACACACACACACACACACACACACACACACACACACACACACACACACACACACACACACACCTGCCGTATCTCGTAACTAATCCTCTACTTCAACCTCCCAGGCAGACATACACTCACATATATACTGCAGCCCCACACACACATGCACACATTCTCCCCAACATTACCTGTCTGCTAACCTTCCTGGTACTTTCCTCTTCCATGATGGGTGAACATAAGCTTTTGGCTGTATACATTGCCATAAATGGGTGTGAATGGCCATGTTAATTTAGACACATGAGTGATTCAGCTCTGTGAATACCTTACCACATGCAGTTCCAGGAGAGAGCACATGGCTAATTACTATATGCCTCTCCTTCCTAATGCCTCATTAGCATTACTGTATAGCTGCAGAGACAGCTTATCATGGAATTGCATATCCTCAAGCTGCAGAGCAGTAAAGCTCTCTCTAAATCAGAAATGGTTACCACAACTTGTACTTTGTGTATACCTAATGGGAACTTTTATGAATTGGGTCTGCATATTTTATAGTTGTAATCTACACATTCAAGAAGAAGATTGTTAGCCTATGTGCAAATATTTTATTTAACATTTGTTTACTGGGAAAGTCTGACTGGGACAGAACCCATTTTTAGTGGAGACTCGGGGAGAAACACTCCAAATGCATGTCTTTGGAATGTGGGAGGAAACCAGAGCACTTGGGGGAAACACGTGAATGCAGGGAGGACATGCAGACTCCACACAAAAGGCACCTCAGTCCAGAAATGAACCAGAGAACCTCTTGCTGTGAGGTAACAGTGCTAACTGCTGCAAAACTGCATCATCCAGACACAAAATAAAAAAAATAAAAATAAGACACAAAAAGATAATTTATGGTCAGAGATCAATAGAATCTGTCCATTTGTTACTTTCATCAACATAAAACATAGATTAATGAAGTATGTGTCCAGTTCAATTTTAAAATTGTTTTTGCCATCTGTGCCTTTTAATCTCTCCAGAAGTTTTTCCATTCAAGCTTGCTCTCTAAGAGCACCAATTACCAGTTATGTTTTTATTACAGAAATTATTGTTTTCATTGAAGATGCATTACTACAGAGCTTTGGAAATGGAACACATTCTAACAGAAATGGTTCTTGAAAACATTTATGCACCATTAAAACATTTCATCTCAATCTTCTGTAGGGTAGCTAGAATATATTTACATGCTTACATTTCTTATAATAGCTCATACTCCTTAAATGTTTCATTCTTTTAGTGTAACTTCTATCGCCATATTCACACTAGACAATTGATTGAGTAGTTGTCATTATATCCCAAAAATGAAGATAATGTTTATACCTTGTTATATAGTTCTTGACAACTGGGAACAGCTGATTTCAAATAACCACAAAACTTTAAGCTATGGATTGTGAATGGCACATTGGAATTATAAGGAATATACATCTTTTATTAAACTAATGTCACTGTATGCAGTAGTAATACTGCATGAAAGGGTTGTGGCTAATAGATTACTTGATTTAGAAAGTAGCAAAAGCACGTAGCAAGCATGTGATACTGCAACAGTATACTTTAAAAAATATTACTTGTTAAATGATTTGTGCAAGTGTTATTGCTTGGTAACTAAATTAACAAACTCCTACAGATATAGACAGTTTTTATTGCTCAGTAGCGTTTCAGGACTGCCTAACAAAGGTAATACTTTAGCTGTGGGGAGGGGGTCTGCAATCATGATTGAATGGTACACTATCTTCAGCACTGTTGCTCCACCTCCTATGTAGACCCCCAATGTGATACATACCACCTGAGATTCAGTAACAGTCTCTCACTGTGGCAACATATGTTGTGCAGGTGTGAGAAGCCTCTGCATCACATTAAGGTAACCAACCCCTAAGGAAAATTTATATTATACAACAAAGTGCAGACAAACAGTGTTGACAATAAACAACAAACAACAAACAGACATAAGCAATGTACTGACATAACATGCAGGGGTAGAATGAACATCTGTGATACCCTAGAAGCACAGAAAAAAAATGTTACTCAAAATGTATTCAGACTGAAAACATTGTTTATTGTTGAACATGGAGAATACGATCTGAATTATATCTCTTCAACTTTAAAATAATTTCCCTATAAAAAGGGTAAATAACAGCCAAACACAGTTTCTGATAGACTGGTTATCCTGGAGCATGCTCCTCCAGTAAATTAAATACATGTTACTTGCAGCAGTTGCAGTAGGATTGACTGCATTTATACAGCATACTGTGAATGTATTGCAGTATTTATGGGCATCCATTCATATGTGGCCAGTGTTATAAAGCAGTGGATTGTGAATTGCATAACGGAGTTATGTGTGATATACATCTTTTATTAAATTATTGCCACTGTATGTACTATCAATACTCCATGGCAGGGTTGTGGCTAACTTATGCACTTACCAACATTACGGTATGATTTGTTAGGATGTTTTCACCCATGACCAATTCAACACTTTCACAAAACTGTGACTTAAGCAAACTCTGCTTGATATATTACGGTAGGATTTACAGAGCCTAGTCAGACTATGCTGCAGAAGCAAGGCATATGACCACTCCACCAGTGACATGGGGTCAGCAATGAATTTAGAGAGTTAGAGGGCTAGCAGAGAGGAGGAAGGGTTCGTTTTTTTACAGTACCCACTGCAAAGGGCTATCTCGTTTAAATTGAGAAGGTCATCAGTGACGGTCGAGGTGAATGACTTTCATGAGCATCTGCTAGGGGAAGGAGTTGTCAGTAGCATGCACATTAGGTGGACACATAAGATAGCATGCATGCATGTTGTCCTGATGACACTGCATACCTCATTGGTAATGGCCTTTAACATAACAGAAGTGTGATCTTTAACCAGCAGTCATGGAAAGGTATGGAGTGGACTGCCAAAATGTAAAAGCAGAGGCTTGCACAATAAGAATGGACTCAGGGCTGGGGTCATCACTGGGTGCTCCAAGCCAGTAACAGTAGCCTTTAAGGGATGGAACAGAAAGTCCTGACAATGATCCAGCTGCTTGCATTAGCTGCCAGGGACAGGGGTATGGACTTACCTATAAACCCACTGAAAGTTGACTGTATGATTGCACACTAGGCAGGATGGTGATGGTCTATAAGCACTGGGGAGAAATATAATTAAAAGATTTTATTATACAATGAGGAAAAAAGTAACTAGATTATTCTGTTGAAAAATTCATATTTTGTATGCTGGTGTTGTGTTCTTGGTATGCAATTAACTAATAACATAGTCACTGTTAGTGAATACTCTAGTTATTATAGGAAAGTAAGAACTGAGATGACTGTTAAGCTCTGATCTACCAATTTTATCTAGAAGAGAGGTGGATTTTCTTTCATCTAAAACTGGTCTTTAAGAACAGTGTTTTGCCAGGTTAACAAATATAGATAGAGGCAACTAACAACATAGGCACCTGATGATTTTATTTTGAATTTTTCCTGATAATGAACACACAGAAACAAACTGCTGTGTCTATTAACAAGACCAGAAGGCAAACTGCACCCTTAAGTGTACAAACACTACATATAATTTATAGCAAACTGCTCTCAGTGTGTATTCTGGTTCTTTGTCTGCAGCCTTAGGTTTGCAATTTCAATACTTAGGTAAACTGGTAAGCAACATAGATCCATAAAATGCATGGAGACCAGCATATCACTGGCCAGAGCTCTCCTTCTCATTGTCTGTGAGAAATAAATGGACAGTCTAGGCTCTGACAAGGATTAGGCTGAATTTTTGCACATATTAGGTTATATGGCCATGGAATTTGAGCTCATGATCATATAGCATGCCAATATATTAAATGATGTTTATTGATTCAGTCAGCTGTCTTCCTTGGTACTTTTTATTACCAGTTTCTTTCAATGCAAAACTGCAATGCTTTATGTGTAGATCAACACAATAAATGTGACACACCAGTAGACAATATATTACAAAAATGAATGACATTATTCTTCCCCAAAAAATTAACATGGAATAAAAATTAATCCCCTTTTAAAACACAGACAATCCCTGGAAATACAATACCCCAAGTTATCGATATTATATGAGAAATTAACTGGGTGAATATTTTTTTTTTTTGCAATATGATTAGTGTGGGTCTATGACATTTTGTCGAATGCCTATTCAGTGAATAGCCATTCGTTGAATACCTATTTATTGAAGTGCTCTTCATCGAATGGCAGATTTTAAGTAGGGCAAATTAGCGGTTGGCCACTGTCTGGAATTGCCCTTTTCCCCACTCTAGTGTGATCTTGGAGTTGGTATATTTAGTCAGGGGTATGTGTGGGGGTGCAGACCCCCACATTGGGGGTATGGGGAGCATAGCCCCCCACCTTAACAGGTTTTAAATTTTATTATTATTTTTTATTTTTTTTATGGTCACTTGGCTGGCCAACTGCTTGCGTGTCCTAGTTAAAATCCACCATTCAATGAAGAGTGGCTTCAATAAATATGTGTTCGACAAATGGCTATTCACTGAATAGCCATTCAACGAAATGTCATAGACCTTGTTTGTACTACTTGACATAAATTACTCAGAAATTTTTTGCACTCAACTTGTGGAATTAGCAAATGGTCATACTTGCAAATATGCAGGACTTTTATACTACGAAAGTGTGTTTTTATAATACAGTTCAGGATACCTATCATTTATTTTTTATATGTCAGTTGTAATGGTTTCTTTGCCTGATTCAATATTGTTGTTAATTTAAACTTAACTGAGTATATTGTGCATAATTTGCAACAATGGTAAGCAAATGTAATGTTAGCAGAGCAACATTTGCAAAAAAATTAACCAATAAATGAAACAAGGAAATGAGTTAATTCTGTTGCAGAAATTCTACACGAGCAGAGTGGTTTGTAAAACATAACAACGATTCTTGTTTTTTCATTTTGGAGCATAGAATAAAAAAATAATATTGACATCTGGTAGTACCAATACCATAGAAATATTGAGTGTTGCCATACAAAAAAAAAAATCAAACTCCAATATGTTGATGTCCGCTGATCAATTAATTCTAACTGTAATTTAATTCAAGAAATTGATGATTTAAATATAGGTACTACTAATTCTTTTCATAAAGAGGAAAAACTTGGATAATGTGTAGAGAAAATAATTTGCTGAGCTGCATAAAAATAGGATTTACAAATGTAATACTAAACATCTATAAAATAAAATTCAAAGGCAACGTATGTACCTGGATCGGTACTTACGTATTATCGCAACCAGATTTCTAACATTGCGTAATTCCTAATGTTTTCATGAAAGGACTGCATGTTTAAGTAAAACTGGGTATATAAACTCCTAATTACCTTTTTATCACTTTGCTTGTGCAACAGGACCAGGAGGAAGAAACAGAAACAGGAGTTTGGCAACCGACCGTGGAAGGAACAACATTTGTCATCCATCGCATTGTTATAAAAGACAGACAGCATAGAACCTTCTGCTGTACCAAACTGACCACAAAAGCAGGGGAACTGCGATCCTTTATATGTTTGAAAGAGGATCTGGAAAGTTACGTTCCTTCTCACCCTTTCTGTTATACTTACTACTGTAAAAATTCCCATTGTACTTTCTGAACACTTCGTGAAATGGCCATTGAGCAGAAATATAACTTTTCCATTTTTCTCATAGGCGGACCCCACTCCACACCTTTGCCAGCACTTTCTCAAGTGAAAAGCGCATACCTGCAGACAAATGAGTGCCTGAAACAGTTCAAACTGCTGAGCATAGTCCTTACTAATGACCAAAAAGTTAACATTACTTTCAGAAATGCCACACATTTAAATATGACACGATACAAATACAAGTGTCCCTTGAATCTCACTGCCGACTTGTAAAAAGGCAGAATACGTCCCTAACACATCCCTGTGTGTGAAGAGGCCAACAGCTGTTACCAGGTGGGTACATCATGTAATATTTTAATGTATGGCATTTCTGAAAGTAATATTAACTTTTTGCCGATTAGTAAGGATTATGATCAGCAGTTTAAAGTGCTTCAGGCAGTTGTTTGTGTGCAGGTATGCGATTTTTGCCCCCGTGAAAATCTGGGCGATAATACACAAGTACCCCTGGATCTTTGTACACTGTTCACATGCAGCAAAGGCCTGCTATATATATATATATATATATATATATATATATATATATATATAGGTCACCTTTACTTTACAGAATGTTCAATTTACTGACAACAAGAAACCAAACGCCAATAAACCGGCAGTGCACTTTCCCGAAACGTCATATTACTGAAACGCAGTTCACCGACTTCCAATATCCCAACAACAAATAAAAGTATTCAGTTGCAGTTACATCTCCAAAGTAAAGTAAGTGTAATTAGGCATGTCTTGCAAACATATCACTAAAACAGTATCTCTCCTATATGCTGTAGCGTAGTCAGCCAAATACTACGTAGCAACAACTTGTGTAATCCACAGAATCTTTTTGATTTGAAATTACGCCACATACGTCCGTTCTGTCCAATGACGTCTTGAATCGAAGAAGGCAGCTATTCAAAGTAGATATGAAAGAAAATAGAATGAATCAACATCATGCAAGCTTAACAACGATTAACTATGAACTCAGATGGTAGCAACATAACTGAGACTGCCAATAGTAGTTCAACGTATGCGCATTACTGAGTCACATCTTTAAAGGCATGCTATACTACGCACAAATTCAACAGGTGTGTATATATCTCTATTCTGCAAGATTTGCTGAAAATTATTGTGTCTCTGCAGCAATCTACACTTCTTTGGGGAAGGAGGCACTCCAGTAGCCATACAAATGCATAGTTCATCAATCCTGCCTTGTTCCCTACATAAAACACACATGATCATATCAAGATCAGTACTTCTACTGCCCACCAAACACTTCAACCGCCTGTGCCAAGCTTCCACCGAATTCTGATCATTCAATTCGGAAATATTCCAAAATGTAACTAGAAATAGGGGAGGAAACCTCATAGAATGACAAGTACGAGTATTAAATTTCCGAAGTCTACCATGAATATAGTGATCTGAGAAATACTTTAAGAGTTCATGTCCTTCTTCAGGAACTGTTTCTCTCAATACTTCAGATGTTTTAATTACGTCTTCCTCACACAAAAAGGCTAAAGCCACTAGGGATTTAATGGATATCTGAAATTCCATTTTAGTGTTAGAAACAGAAGTAAGACATAAACTTTGCACCTTACGCTACCTATTCTGTCCAAAGTGAAACAAACACCCTTTGGACTATACATCAGTGAAATTCAAGGGTATACTTTTCAGGGCGGTGTTTTCAAAGTCACATAAAATATATTGAGCAGAGCATTCAAAACCACTTTCTGCCATTAAAGCAAATAAAGAGTGCCACAGATAATTATAACACTTTACTGACTTTTTACTCATCAAAGCATAAAACATGGGAACAACTTTGCTCTGTGATCCAAAATTTAGCAACCCATGTATGCTGTAAAGTTGATGACACGCCACACCTTTCTTAAAAAAATGTACCATCCATCATCCAAATAGAAGCTTTACTAAGGTCATCCAAATTGGACACAGTTGTAAAAGGAAATACAATGGTATCTAACGCTGAATCTGCTGTATGCTTAAACACAAAACTGCCGTCTTACAATTTATAGTTACTGCAATCAATGTTCATTAATGTAACTTCATGCCTGCCCTCAGATAACAAATGTTTTCTCCGAACTCTTCCAATCTGCTGTAAAAGAGCTCTTCTATTAGGCAAATTATGTATGACAGCAAGAGATGTACTAGCAAGGCTATATTCTATCACTACACAAGGGTTATCCCTACTATACTGTGCTTGAACTTTGACTTCATTACAAAGTACATAGCGCCCAATTTCACTTGGGTCACCGCTATGACTATGAACCGCAGATTTAACCAACTCATTACTGTCAGTGACTTCTACAGTGACAGCTCTACCTTTACACCTAGTATCACATTTATCTTCACAGTTCCAATAACGGTTACTATTCCTACTTCTTCCCAAGTGATATAGGTAACCTTCCAGTTCCAACATCTCTTTTCCCCTTTGTGAAATTACAGGCATATACACTTTTTCAATCATTCCAGGACTTGGTAACTCGTGTTCAGACATAGTAATATAGAGGTAAATACTGATGAATATACACACCTTCAACCATGTAATGGTAACACAAACTGGAACTTAGTCAGCACTACGAGAAGCATACTAGACAGCCGTGTACACATTATATTGTCAGTAATATAAGTCTCAGTAAAATGATGTTTTGGGAAATTGACGTGTCAGTGTATTGGTGAAGGGATTCCTGTTGTCGGTAAATTGAACATTCGGTAAAGTAAAGGTGACCATATATATATATATGGATCCCTATCACATGGTCGACAGGCCGTATGATCGACTTTCATTTGTTCGACAGTTCATTTGGTCGACAAGCAGTTTTATGTGGGGGGCTTCCCCCCCACACCCCCCCTGACTATATATATCAACTCCAGGGTCGCACAACATTGGGGAGGGGGGTAAATCTGCCTGTCGACCAAATGAATTGTCGACCAAATGAAAGTCGATCAAATGGCTTGTCGACCATCTCAGGTAGACCCATATATATATATATATATATATATATATATATATATATATATATATATATATATATATTATACAGAACGCTATAATAACATTTAAATTAAGAAAGCATACTGCCCTAGTAATGGAAAGCAGTTATACTGATATTTATTCATTTCTGTTATTTAATGTATATTCCTTCTTCGTTACAGATTTATTATAGATTATTCTACTTGAATATGTATGTATTACTTTTGCTCCTGTATTCAGTTTTATTCACCGAGTCACTTATGTCTAGCTTTTAGGTTGCTGTTCTAGGAATAATTCTGTAACTTAATTTGTTGTACCTGCTGCTTTTTCACAATTGTGATGCAAGGTCTTTTTAGGGCATCTGTTACTCAGTTCCCTCATCAGTAGGAGAGTGTGTCACTGGAAGCATAACATGTCTCCTTTCCCCTTCAGTATTATGTTACATTTGTTTCGATAGCTTCTTCATGACATTCTAGTAGTTCTCCATGATGAGTTCCCATGTTGTCAATTACATACTTTATAGGTTCATAGGTTGGTACTAGGGTATACAAGGCCTATACAAGCCTAGCCATAACAATTCCCTGGATATTTCTTCCCACAACATTTACTTCTCTGGTCCCCTGTCTAGCAGGGTGACTGACATGATCCCCGGGGTGAATTTCCTATCTGCCATCCAATCATCAAGGTTCCTTCTGAAGAGGGCCAATGAGGCGCTCTGCTTGACACGTATGGGCAGTCTATTCCAGAGTATGGGGAGTCTCTGGGTCAGGAACCTATCCCTCCAGCATGTTTTGTTCATTGTGATGACAAGGTTTAAATCCCTGGAGCATGTGGCTCTGAGGGATTGGGATTTCTTTAAGTGGAGCATGTCCAACAGCTCAGGGTTTGACATGGCCTTGTATGTTAAGCAAAGTTTGGGACGGACAGTTTCAAACTCGCATACCTACTGCTCAGAGGCAGGAGTCCTACCACTAGACCAAAGCAAAGATAACAGCGATAGCCCTGCAAATTCATTCCTTAAACATTCTCTGTGCAAGAGTTGTGGAGACCCATAGTGCCAATGGTTAGCAACACTGTAGATGTACATACCTGCTCATACCAAATTGTTACCAAAGGTGGTGTCTCATCACTGAGGTTACTAATTATCCACATACCCTACAGCACTGAGAAAGGCATCTGTCTCTGGTTATCTTCACAGATATAGTAAATGATAACTGGTTATTAGTGGGAGACATGTGATGTGGATGGGAATTTTAAGCTGCAAAGTGAGTTTTGACGACCAGCACAGAACAGACCATTAAAGCCAATATAGGAAGGAAAAGGATGAATAGATAGAATGAATCAGAAAAGTGAAACTTTTGGTGAAAAAAACAATGCAGAATTTTCTTTGTTGTTGTTGTTTTTTTTAATGGACTTGACTTGAAGAAAAGGGTGAAGAGAAGAATATTACATCTGTAATGTCTCATTTGCCTCCATTCATTTCTTTCATGTTTTAAAAGTAAGTAACACATTTTATCTAATGTGCTTATCTTTGTGATGTGTTTCTTCAGCTTACAGAGGAGCATAAGCTCATTGAGAAGAACTGCAAACTGGATCTATAAAAGGGTTTCTGAATGCAAAAATGGCGACCCTGATATTCTACAAAAAATCCGTATCCTTATTTTATTTACTGCTTGATCACTTCACTACATGTTAATAAAAAATGTAGAGGCTAGTACACATAACAGACCCTAGCTGCTGTCCATACTATCTGCGCGTGTGCGTGAGAGAGAGGTAGAGAGATTAATGGATTTTAATAGAAAATAAGTAAAATAAAATTCAGTTTTTTCATTTGGTAAATTAACAAATGGCAACCCTTTTCAGCCAAAATCTGGGCCACAAAGGCTATGGTAAATTCAAGATATATATAACTTCATCATACAGTTTATGGATCATCAATTCCATTCCCACGGTAAGTAACCTGTTGGCCAACAAGGTGGACTTTGCCCTTTTCCCAACTGTAGTGCGATCTCTGATTTTGTATATTTAGTTAGAGGGGTAGGGGCACCTGGTTGGGTTGGGATGGTAAGGATTCATTTTTGTTACTTGTGGTATGAGTGGTTACTTACCCTGGGAATGGATTTGACATTCATTCACTGAAATGAGGTTTTGATGCTTTTGTCTCCACGATTTGGTCATCAATATTGTGGGCTTTCGATGTTTTGAAGTAGACCCATATATATATATATATATATATATATATATATATATATATATAAATATATACATACATATATACACACACATAAATATTTACATATTTTATATATATATATATATATATATATATATATATATATATATATATATTTGTGTGTGTATGTACATATATATATATATATATATATATATATATATATATATATATCTACCTCAACCCAATGAAATTATGTTTCAGTGAAACATAGTTAGGTGAGCTCTAGTTCGTGAAAGTGCATTTTTACCAAAATGCACTTTCGCGAAAAGGCACCTAAGTGAACAGCAATAGGAGCTGTTGCTTAGATTGCAGCACAGTGGGGTTAAGAGAATATTCCCTTTTCCCTACTGTAGTGCAATGTCGGAGTGAGAATATAAAAGTAGTGGGGGGGTGTGGGGCACATTCCCCACATGCGGGGTGCAGGGGGGGCTTGCCCCCCTGAGTAAATATGGTTAGTGTGGTGTTTTTTTTTTTTTTTAATTTATTTTTTTAATGTTTTTTTTAATTTGTTTTTACGAAAGTGCATTTCAGCAAAAGTGCACTTTCACAAAAAACAGCTTGCCTTATTATGTTTAGTTGAAACGTAATTTAGATGATTCATAATAGACCCATATGTATATATGTGTGTGTGCGTGTGTGTGTGTGTGTGTGTGTGTGTGTGTGTGTGTGTGTGTGTGTGTGTGTGTGTGTATTTAAAGATTAAATCACACCAACCAGAAGGTGTGTAATATCAAGACAAGTAAGTGGGGTCAGAGGGGGAGAGTGTTTGTGTGTGTATGTGAGTTAAGGTTAGGGTCAAGGGTGAGTGAAGAATAGGTGTTGCATGTTTATGTGCAAGTTTGTGCATTTTAGGGAGAGGGTCACTGTTAGGTTAGGGGACAGATGTAGCATTGTTTGTATGTATTTTTGAATGTTTGTGTATCTGAGTGTGTCTTGTGTAGTGGTTCATAATAGTTCATGAGGTATTTCTGTGGCCTTTCCAGTGTATGGGAAGTCTTTTATGAAGGTAAGGTTAGATTTGAGGGAAGGGGCAGCGGTTAGGGTTAGCACTCATTACTAAGTTGGGGCAGGGGGGTGGAGCTCCTTTTTATCTCTTAGAGTTACAGCCTTATGGAATAAACTGCCCACTTCTGTAAGGCAATCCAACAATATAACAAAATGCAATATCAATCTTGACTGTTGGGTAGATGAGTTAGCATATGATCCTGGTTTATGTGAGATTAGTGTTCCTTGGTCACATGACTAGAACAAAGTAGAGCAATTTATAAATGTATGTATATGCAGAGAGAGAGAAAGAGAGAGAGAGAGATGGAGTATAAGGGAAATGGGATTTAGAGATGTATAACATGTCACAGCAGAGGGGTAAAAAGTACAGTTGTGTAAATAAACGTACCATAAGAGTAGATGCTTGAATGATCTTTGTTGCAATAGCCTTAGCTCTATGAGTAGATTACCATAGCTTAGAACAAGTAAGAGGCAGAAGAGGGAGGGAAAGTGTCCAAGAGACCCTGGAGAATGGTCGTAGTGAAGCCTGTCCTATACCTGAAAAAGCAAACGAGTTTATAGTGCTTTATAAAAGTGTGAACAAAGGACCTTGTTTCTGCTTCTAGAACACTTCTAACTCATCTGTCCCTAACCAAAAAGCCACAAATGAAGCCAAGGCTTTAGTAGGGTATGCCTTTACCCTCCATGGAATACTTTTGTTGTGATGGGAATAACAAAAATAATAGCCTGAGACAACCATTTGGAAATATTTTGCTTTGACACAGGTTGTCTGTTCTACGTACCATCATAAGAAATGAAAAACTTATCAGAAGTCCTGAAAATTTTATGTCAAAATAGTACCTGAGTTATCTCTGAACCTCCAAGCTTTGAAGTAACCTTTCTCCCTTACTTTTAGGTTCAGGAAAGAAAACAGGGAGATGGATAGTTTATCTTAAAATACACCCAGGCACCATTTTAGGCATAAAAGGAGGATTAGTTCTCAAAGTAACCATGTCTCTGTGAAAAATGAGATAAGGCTGACCTACTGTAAATGCTCATAAGTCAGATACTCCTATTGCAGATGTCAGAGCAGTCAGTAAACCTGCTTAAAAACCCCACTTTGGCCACATGAGCTGATTCAAATGGAGTAACCGATAGCTTCCATACTTATCAAATGTCCAGATTTTTGTAGAATGTCAGATTTTTGCTTCGTATGTTTTGGTCTTTTCCTCATAAAATTTGGGGTTTTCTGGCAAATCAGAGATAAATGAAGTCACCAAATAATGACTTTCATTTGCATTTCAGATGTCATATCCTTCAGCAAAAGCATGTTAGCACAAACCCTGTTGTTCTATCAACTTTCTAAGTTTATCAGAGCAATAATTAAAATATGTGCATATTTTTGGGCCTTTGCCCCCCCCCCATTATTTTTGGCTTTGTTCAGATTTTTTGTGTCATGAGATTAAGAGGTATGTCTCCAACACAAAATTAAAATCCCAATGAGGAGCCACCATTTTCTTGGCAGGCTTCTTATACAGCATCCCTTTCAAAAATATGTTAACATGAGACTGCACTGAATGAGGTGAAACCATGCGCAGACATGCTGAAATGGCCAACAAATTAAAATTGATAGCGAAGTAAATGAGACCATAGGATAGTAACTCACACAAATACTGGAAAACCAGAGAAACATAAGCGTGGAATGGCTGCTGTCTATTTTGTTTGCACCAAATAGAAAAACATTTTCATTTGCTAGTCTATGATTTTCAAATAGCACCTTTTCTTAGTTCCATTAACACCTGCTGCACATCTTCAGTAAACAGGTGTCTGTACTAGGCTAATGATCACTGAGGCATTTTTCAGACTAGCCATGTATCCCAAACCTCTGACAAGTTCTGGTACCCTTGATAAGTGTAAGTAGGGGCTGGGGAGATGAAACTATTACAATCGGGAGCCTGGGAGATCAAGCATTTATGAGCAGCCTGTGTCCATTAAAGACATATGTGTCAAACCAGGGATGAATTTACTGTTCACCTTTTAATTGTCCAAATTACACATGAATTGGGTTAGGGAGGAACTCTGTTTCACATGGATGGGGAGTTCTGTTCCACAGAAGGGGTTAGTCTATTTGATTCATATCTTGCTCTCCAGCTGGTCCTATTTATATCACAGGCAAAGTTTAAGTCTTTAGAATGAGTAATTCTGGTGTTGTTTGTTTTGTGGATATGCAAGATGTCCATCAGTGTGGAGTCTGACAATAGGTTCATAGGTAGGTACTAGGCTATTAGCCCTAGGGTCTATACAAGCCTAGCCAAAAAGGTACCCTGGCTTTCACCACCCAAGAAAGTTATTTTCCTGTGCCACTGTCGAGCAGAACCACAGAAGTGATCCCTGGGGTGAATTTCCTATTACCTATCCAATCATCAGGATTTTTCTGGAAGAGTGCTAATGAGGAGCTCTGCTTGACATAGATGGGTAGTCTGTTCCAGAGTATGGAAAGTCTCTGGGACAGGAATCTATCCCTCCAGCAGGTTCTGTTTATTGTGGTGACAAGATTTATGGCCCTAAAGCGTGTAGCTCGGAGGGATTGGGATTTCTTTAAATGAAGCATGTCCAACAGCTCTGGGTTTGACATAGCTTTGTATGTTAGGCAGAGATCGCCTCTGAGTAGGTGATATGCGACGGAGTAAAGCTAGAGTTTTTTGAGTCGGTCTGCGTAAGGCATCTGTTTGAAGCCAGTAATGCTCTTTGTGAGGTATTTTTGTGGCCTTTCCAGTTGCTGTGGATGTCTTGTGAGGTACATACGAAAAGGGGCATTGTACTCTATAATGATTCTAATGAGTGATGAGTAGAGGGGAACAATGACCTCTTTTTTTCTGGATGAAAAACCTTTTGTGATGAGGTGTGCCACGTAGAAGGATTTCCTGACCACTGTGGCGATGTGATTATCAAAGGAGAGACTACTGTCCACCTGTGTCCCAAGGTCTCTTATCACACTTTCGGTGTTAAGTAGACTACCGCCTATGTGGTAGTTCATGGGTACAGAGTTTTTACCAAAGGGGATGACAACGCACTTTTTGGCATTGACCATGGCTTTGACACCAGGCATCTGTCGCAGTGAGGCCCTTTGTAGGATGTCCACATAGTTAGGAGTTTTGATTATGGCTCCTAGTTTGCAGTCATCTGCGAATTTAGTTAGCCAAAGACCTTCTGTGTTAGCCTGTACTTCACAGAAGTAGATACCAAACAGGAGAGGACCCAGGACTGAACCCTGTGGTACTCCACTTGTCACTGGTCTGAAGTCTGATTTGGAGTCTGCTACTTTCATAGTGTGGGTTCTGTCAGTAAGCCAGTTGGCAACCCATCTTGTGACATAGGGATTTATACCTAGTTTAGTGAGTTTATCTATAATTCCAGAGTGGGGGATGGTGTTGAATGCCTTGGCGAGATCTATATAGGCTGTGTGAACCACCTTACCCTCATCTATGGCTTTGGTGACTGCTTCAAAGAAGTCTATCAGGTTTAGGAGACATGATCTGCCTTTTACAAACCCGAACTGTGTGGGGTCCAGAGTTTGGAGATCTCCAATGTTTTTGTTTATGAGTTCCATGATGATACGTTCCATGGCCTTGCAGACCAGACTCGTCAGGCTAATGGGGCTGTAGTTCCTGGGGTCTGTTGTGGCCCCCCTTTGTGGCATGGGATAACCATCACGGTACGCCATTCAATGGGCACAAAGCCTGAGGTGAGGCTATGATTGAACATGGTACTTAGGTTGGGTGCCAGTTCATTCTGTAGTTCATGTAGAAGGCAGCCTGGGATGTTGTCAGGTCCCATGGATGCTGTGTTCTTGGCTTTGGAGAGTGAGGTTTTTACCTGTGCAGCCATGATTACAGGAACTTTGCATTCTTCTGGTATAAAGATGGGCCCTTTAGGGGGTGAGAGGGGGGTAAAGTTAGCACTGAACCTATCTGCCAGGATGTTGGCAATATCAGTTGGTTCTGTATATTTAGTGTCATTGTGCTGTAACTCAGAGCAGATCTGAGTGTTGCCATTGAGATTCTTGACATAGCTATAGAATGCTTTGTGGTTGTTTTTAGAATCAGTGGTGATTTTGTTTTCATAACTAGCTTTGGAGGATTTTATGAGGGATCTCAGCTTCTTACTGAGGCTGACCAAGGAGTTCCTCCAATTTTGGGATTTTACTCTTTTTTGCAACAGTTTCTTTCTTCTGTTGTAGAGTTTGTTTATGGCAGAAGACCACCAGATTGGCTTCCTTTTTTTGGAGGATAGCATCTTGGTTCTGTTAGGGATAGCATGATCCATGCACTTGTGTAAGTGCTTATAAAGTGCATTTGTGTAGGATTCAGCAGTCGTACCTCTATTGTCCATCTGCATGGGTGTCGTGAATGAAGTTTGCCACTTCTGTCTTAAGAAGTGTGAAGTTGGCTTTGGAGAAATTTTTTACGGTTGTTTTCCTAATGGGGGGTGGGAGTAGGATGTGGATGTCTAGGGTGATTAGCTTGTGGTCAGATCTGACCAACAAGGAACTGACCTCTGGTGTGGAACACCGGTCACCCATGTTGGTGATGACCAGGTCTAGGATATTGCTGCCCCTCGTGGGGGTGTGGGTAAGTTGATCCAAGGCACTGGAATTAATGATTTCCAGAAAATGTTGAGCAAAATAGTTGGTACACGAGTAGTTTTCTCAGTTAATAGTGGGGTAGTTGAAATCACCCATTATTAGGGTGTTGGGTTGTACCTTAATATTTTCCAGTGTATCAAGAAAAGAGGAGTGGGAATCCTGGGGCATGGTGGGGGGTCTGTAGCAAGCTACAATCTGGATTGCGGTTTTGCCCAGAGTTAGTTGAACTTGGATAATCTCGGATGCATTATGCTGTGCAACTAGCTTGGAGGTGTGGATATCCTTAATGAATATGGACATGCCTTCACCTTTAGTGTTTCGGTCTGAGTTTGCTGGCCGAAAGGTGTGGTATGAATTATAGCATGGTAATGTAGGGGAGCTCTCTGGAGCTTTGACCCAGGTCTCTGTCATTGCACAGATGTCGATGTTCTCCATTTTAAGGAGTGCATTTTGAGGTTTAGACTTCTAGCATTGAGTAGCATTACCCTCAGATTTTGCTTGCTTGTACCAGTTACAGTGGTGAATTTGTCATGTGAACCTTGCCTAAAAAAGGCACTATAGGGGAGGCAAGAGCCTTTGCCAGTATCCGGAATCCCAAGGGCGACAGATGCAGGCCATCTCTGGCAAAGCAGCGTGGTCTGCCGATCATGTCATCCCAGGCAGACAGATACTGGATTCCCTTAAAATGACACCAGAAGCTTAGCCAATTGTTAAAGTCAATCATTTTGTGCCTGTACTGTGGTATCATTCTGGGTGATGGCAGGATGCTACTCAGGGCTAGGGTCATACCTGCCTGGGCTACAAGATTGGAGAGCTCCTCCATGTCTCTTTTCATCTAGTCCAGGGAGGTACGTCTCAGGTCATTCACAACAACATGGACAATGACACAGTCATATTTGTACTTGTTGTGGAGTGACATGAGTGTGTGCGTTATGTGGCGGATCCTGGCACCCAACAGGCAGCTGACAGTAACTTTCTCCTTGTTTAGCCTGGTGAGTGGAACATCAGTGTGCCTGACTATAGAGTCAGCTATGACTTGAGTGTTGGGTGCGTTATGCCTTATGGGCTATAGTTGAGTGGCACACTGAGTATGTGGGCTATGTGTCATTTGGGTTGTGTTGGAGGGTGGAGGTTGCTTGCATTTCTGCTTTGGAGGTCTCGCTTGTTTGGGCAGATTTTTACTGAGAGCCTCTGTGAATGTAGGTGTGTGTTTTGTGTTCCTGTTTTGGTGGTGTAGGTTTTGAGGGACTATGTGATGAGTGTGGTACGGTGCAAGTGTTTACCTTCTCCTCTTGACTGTCTGGTCCAGTCTTCGGTGAAGAGAGCTTTGCTTCCAGTTTAGCTTAATAAGTGCATCTATCACAGGTCATAGTGTTGGGTGGTAGGAGGAGAGGGTTGTCTGTGTACATGAGGCAATTGCTGCATTGTCCCAAGATGTCCAGATTCATCAGGTAGATAGGAGAAAACACCGGGAGCTGAACCTTTGGACATGCCTGGATAGATGCTTATTTATTAAGTACTAAAACTGCTTTCGTCTAGACAAGCGAGGAAAGTTGAGTGCTGTAGTAATTTGTATCTTATTTAGTGCTTACATTGAGTTCTGGACAAGTGCTGAGCTCAAAGAAACAGATTTGAGTGCTAAAACTAAAAAGCTGGTTAGTTGCAAGGGAAAATTTGAAGAGCAGACTTTATGGCACCCGCAATAGTTTAACCATAGTTAAGTGGGGGGGGGGTTCAGGCACTCACAAACAGTCCTGGACACAGCAAATCCATAACTGGACAAGACCTGCCACAGGAAAGGGGGGAAGCAAGCTTAGAATTTTTTTTTCAGTAAATTTTTTTTCCAGTAAAGTGGAAATGGAGAAAGCTGGAACAGAAGTTAATTCAACATTAAGAATCTGAGTGGGTTGGCCTTCACAAATGTTCTCTATTAGACTGAATGAACCAATGACACTAGACGGGGAGGAGTGTCACAGATCAAATATACAGTATGGGTAGGCAACTGCAAAGCCACCAGGTATAAGAACACCACAACACTTCGGAGGGTGGGTGGGAAAAATTACAGTTCTTAGCTGTAGCCACTAAGTGAAAGTTTTAAACAGATGAAGGAGAAAGAAGACTCTAGAGAATGCTTTTAACTGTAAATAGACAATTATAGTAATGCACACTATTACAGTTCCTAGCTGTAGAACACAGAAACCTCAAAAAATCAAAATTCACAGAAAAGCTCGGATAGAGCACTCACAAACAGAAAATACAACTCTCAGTATGAAAAAGCAGTTTACAGTTAAGTAATTCAGTAAACATGCAATCAGAGTAATGAAACAGTATCTAGCAATAAAAAATACAGTTAAACAGTATAAAACAGTACATAAATGCAGTGAAACAATAAAAAAGCTTTATAACAGTGCAAAATGTAGTAGATCAACTGTATAGCACAATTATAAGCATTTCAAAAGTGCAGTTCAGTGAAATAAGTGTAAGAAATAACTTATCCTGCTCTTGGAATCTTAAGGAATTTCTGCTTAGTTTCAGTAATGAAATACAATCCACAGCCTGATAAATACAAGCACAACCTTTTCATGACACAGAGTTTATATACCAGTAAGGATGGAAGTTAGAAGATCAAATTACTACTCAGCCCCTGTTATTACCCAATCACTCATACTACAGAAGGTCAGGAGGCCTTGTTACTCTCAATAATAATGAAGACAGACTATCAGCAGAAAATGGCTGCCAGAAACACAGGAAACTCAAACAAAACTACCAGGCCTAGACAACAGGCCTCTAGCAAGATTATGCCACCTGAGCAGAACACAGAAACCTCACTTTAAAAGCACAGAAAGAACACTCACAAAGAGAAAATACAATTCTCAGTATGAAAAAGCAGTTTACAATTTAGTAATTAAATAAAAATGCAATTATAGTAATGTACACTATTACAGTTCCTAGCTGTAGCCACTAAATGAAAGTTTTAAACAGATCAAGGAGCAAGCAGACTCTAGAGCATGCTTTTAACTGTAAACAGACAATTATAGTAATGCATACTATTACAGTTCCTAGCTGTAGAACACAGAAACCTCAAAAAATCAAAAATGCACAGAAAAGCTCGGATAGAGCACTCACAAACAGAAAATACAACTCTCAGTATGAAAAAGCAGTTTACAGTTAAGTAATTCAGTAAACATGCAATTAAAGTTATAAAACAGTATCTAGCAATGAAAATACAGTTAAAACAGTATAAAATAGTACATAAATGCAGTGAAACAATAAAAAAGCTTTATAACAATGCAAAATGTAGTAGATCAACTGTATAGCACAATTATAAGCATTTCAGGAGTGCAGTTCAGTGAAATAAGTGTAAGAAATAACTTATCATGCTCTTGGAATCTTAAGGAATTTCCACTTAGTTTCAGTAATGAAATACAATCCACAGTCTGATAAATACTTGTATTCCAGGCATACATCTCTCCTCAACAGCCTGTAGGAGACAGAATACAGGGTTAGGGCTTTGAGGCATTCTGCAGTGGACATGTTACTTATGCCTTGTATTCTGTTATTAGATACTATACTTTTGTTTATAAGTTGCACGACATAGAATGATGTCCTCATTACTGTAGACAAGTGATGGTCAAAGGCTAAATTACTGTCTTTGTGTGTTCTGAAGTCCTTGACTACTGGGTCAGCTCTTAGTGGTGTAGTGTCAATATTATAGTTACCAGGTATTTATGACTTCCCAAAGGTTACTGTTATGCATTTCCTAGCATTTAGTTTTAGTCCACGGCTATGAAACAAGTTATTTGTCCATGTCAGCCCTTCATACAGAACATTAGCGCCAGTGGGAGATTCTATGGCTACTCCTAATTTGCAGTCATCTGAAAACAGACTCCTATGACATTGGCCTTAACCTCAGAGAAGTGAATGCCCAAAAGGAGCAGTCACAGGACTGGTCCTTGAGGGACTTCGCTTGTAATTGGCCTCATTGTAGAGGTGAACTCCCCAGTTCTATTTTCCTGAGTCCTATCTGTGAGCCAGCTGGCATTCCAATGGGTGACATAAGGGTTTGTACCTAACCTTTTGAGTTTGTCAGTAATGTCTGAGTGGGGCAATGTGTCAAATATCTTGGCCAGGTTAAGGTAGGCAGTGTGAGCTGTTTTGTCCTCATTCATTGCTTTAGTGACCTTCTCAAAGATGGCCACCAGGATGAGTGGGTATGAGCTTCAGTGATGAAACCAAGCTGTATTGGGTCCAGTGTCTAGAGGTTTCCTATGTCCTTATTAATAATTTCCATGATAATTTCTTTCCATAGCTTTACATATGAGACTAGTGAGAATTATGAGTCTCTAGTTTCTAGGGTCCATATATGGCCTGCCTTTGTGCTTAGGAGTGACAGTTGTTTCAATTCGTGAGACATGAAGTTTGTCCAGAGACTATGTTAAATAGTGATTCCAGAAGGCCTGACAGATCATCTCTCATGCTGTTTAGAAGGCATCCTGGATCTTGTTTGGGCCCATTGATGCTGTGTTTGGCCTTAGAGGGAGCACTGAGGACCTGTTCCCTAGTGATAGTAGGAGGGAGTGAGGGGGAGCGAAGGGTAAAGTCAGAGCTGAATTAATCTGCCAGTAGGTTTGCTATATCTTCTGACTCAGTATAGGAGGCTCCATTAATAATGAGCTCTGCACTCAATTGTGTACCACCTTTGAGGGTGTGGACATAGGTAAAGAAAGCCTTGTAGTTGTCCTTGGAGGCCAAATTTACCTCAAGTTTGACTCTGGCAGACTTTATTTGTCCTCTTGTTGTTTATTTAGTTTGATGAGAGTACTTCTAAAATAGTCGGTGTTACACCTCCTGATTTTTGCCATTATTGTATTCTTTCTGTTTTACAGCCTATTGATGTTGCGATTCCACCAAGGTGTTTTTTTTTTTTTTTTTTTGAGTTATTTCTGTAATTATTCCTGGTGGGTACAGATACCTCTATGCAGCTATTAACATGCTTGCATAGTGTTTCTGTCAACAGTTTTGTGTAGTCAGCAGTACTCTCAGGGTTTTTTTTTTTTTTGGGGGAGGGGTTTGAAATTATATCACTTAATAGTAGGAAGTTAGCCTTAGAGTAGTTCCTGAACATTCCAGCATCAGCTGGTGTTTCGGGTATTATTTTTAGATCAAAGGAGACTGTTTTGTGGCCTGACCTTACCAGAGAGGTCATTGTATTAGGGGGTGTGCAGTAGTCTCCCATATTAGTGAGGATCAGATCCAGTATGCTTGTGCCCCTGGTTGGCATATTGACAATGTGTTCCTGGGAGATTGTGTTTATAAAATCCAGGAATCTCTATGCATGCATGTTTGGTGTCATATATGATTCCCAGTTAATAGTCGTATAATTAGAGTCACCCATGAACATGACATTGAGTTGGATGGTGAGTGTTTTCAATAAGTTTAAATATGTGTTATGGGTTTCCTGGTTCATAGTGGGGGGCAAATAGCTTACAAGGAAGTGGTATGGGATTCTGCTTAGGGTGATTTGAACATGGAGAAGCACAAGTTCATCTTCCTGTATGACCAGTCTTGAGTTATACTTTTTTAGGTAAATCAAGACACCCCCACCTTTAGTGCCTGTATGAGTAATAGCTGGTCTAAATGTGTGGAAGGCATTAAAGCTTTGGATTGCAGGTGTGTTCTTTGTGGCTTTAAACCACATATCACTGTTTATACAGATGTCAGCATACTCTGGGGTGAGGAGAGCTTCTAGGGAGTGGAGTTTCTTGTTTAGACTCCTAGGATTGAACAGTAACACTTTTAGATTTCCTTGCTTTTGAAATGTTGGAAGTACTTTCAGTTTGGCATTGTCTAAAAAAGGCACTATGGGGCAGAGCAATGTTTTAGCTAATATTTGAAAGCCTAGAGCGGAAAGTTGCAGATACATATTCTGAGAACATCATGAGGTACCTTTTTATATAGTCTCATGAGAACATCACAAGGTATCTCTTTGTATAGACTAAGGTGGCTTGTCTCAGGTCATTTACACCCACATGGACTATGACTAACTCATACTGCTACTTGTGGTTCAATGACCTGAGTGCTTGTGTAATGAGTAGATCCTGTCCCTGATAAGCAACTGACCGTGACTTTCTCCTTACTCAGCCAGGCGAGATGGACATCAGTGTGTCTCACAATGTTGTCTCCAATGACCAGAATGTTGGATTGTGTGGTGACATGCCTTATGGGCTTAGAAGTAGAGGCTCCATGAGATGTGGCTGTATGCGTTGATGTGTTTGTTGTTTTGAAAGACTGCATTCCACACAGCATTTGTTATGTGTACTTAGTCTAAGAGGTCTTTGGGGGTTTTGAAATGTTACATTTAAGTGTCTCAGCATATGCGGGTCTATGTGTCTGCTTTGACCTGTGTGTGATGGGTGCAGAGTGTGTGCTACTGACAAAGTGATTGACGTTAGGAATGCTTTTATGTGAGAGCTTTGTCTCCAGTGACAATGTGTAAATACATGTCTCACATATCTTATCAGTTTGTTTGAGAATTATCTGGTTGTCAGTAAACATGAGGTAATTTCTACATTGTCTCAAGATGCCCATATCCACCAAGCTCGTAATGGAGATAGTGGTAAAGTTCATATCCATGACAACAGGCCCTTTGTATTGATTAGGCTGCTGTAGTGAGAATATAAAGTAAAGTTAGGAGTTCCTGGGTTGCAACTCTGGGGGAAATGTTTGTGATTGCAAACTATTTGCCCTGTGTGCAACTAGGTATTGGTGAAATTTCAAGGGTGCTTTTACAGGACAGATGTCAATTCAAGGTGCCTGCATCTATATAGAGCAGTGCCAAACAGCTAAGGGAAAACTACTAAAATAAACCTTCATAGTTCATGGGCGAAGTATTTCGGGTGGTATTGCGAAGTAGCTAATTAAGCAGTACTTACTGAAGAGAGAAAAAAGAATAAGCTTTGTCAAGAAAGATGAATAGTGGGGATTCACCTAACTGGCTACTGCCTGGCTATGAATTGTGCTGGTCTCACCACAGTTTCATGCTGCTGGGACTTAAGATATTAAGACCCTATCATCCAAACAGTCAGTAGTATTTTTTGAAGTTGGGATGTATCAAACACTTCAGTACCTGTGTGAATAAATCCAGTTCATGAGGAAGCTTGTGGTAGTTGCCCCTCTCCAATTCCAAAACAAGGGAGAATCACTGTTGCCTGGGCCAGAAGGGAGTTAAAAGTATGATCTTTGGGGATTCCTTCTGAATCTTCAGAAGTACTCTGGAGTTCAATGGAAAGTATGGAAAAACATACAGGAATATTCTTGCACTTTTGTCCATGGAAAAGAAAAGGCATCTGTCTCAAAACCTTCTTGCATAGAATCGTGGTTGATTGTTTAGAGATAAGGTAAACAGGACTACCTGAGGAATTCTCCAAATACAGATCAAATCCTAGAAGACTCACTGATCTTGTTTCCATTTGTGATGGTCTCCTTTGTCCTGTTCAGCTTGTCTGTCACACAGTTTTGCCCTGGTGGAATGTAAGATGCCCATGGAGTGAGATTGTGCTGTAAAGCTATATTCCACACTAACATGGCTAGCCTGCAAAGGGGGAAGATCCAGTCCCTCATTTCTTGTTTATGCACCACATCACTATGGTACTGTCTGCAATCTGACAGATTACCTGAGGCGGTCCTGGTGGGCCATTTTATGCCTAACCAATTTCCATTCCAACAGTGAAAATCAAATCTGCATCTTGAGTCCATGAGGCAAACACCATAACCATTATACCATCTACAAATGATTCAGATAACTGAGATTCTTTATAAGAGCTCGCATCTCTTTTATGTGTTCTTTTTCTGTAAATCTTCTAGGTTCATAGGCCTCATGGGCCATGTTAAGCCTAGACATTGGCTCATGGGATCATAGTAGGTTACTAAGCTAATGACCACAGTGCCCTTTCAAGCCTTGAAAAAGTTTTACCCTTATTTCCATGATCAGCCAATTTCCCTTTCAAACATGAGACTCAAACCCTGTACCTTTTGACTGTGAGGTTAACATCTTAACCATTATACCAAACTCGGACCCCTATACCAAGCTCCAACACAGAGAACTTGCACTTTTATTTCCCTTGACGTTGCTCCCCTAGCAAAGTTAGAGGCATCTGTAATCACTGACTGCTTTGGAGCATGAAGAGAGAATGGGAGACTTATATTCAGATATATTTGATGTCTCCACCAAATGATTTCTCTTTTCACAAATTTCAGAACTGGGATTTGACAAGACAATGGGTGTTGTTGCTGGAGCCAAATAGATTTCAGATTCCATTGCATCTTTCCCATGTGGAGTCTTCGAAGAGATGTCATAAGAATCATGGATGCCTTCTTTCCCAGGATGCTAAGGTATTCCCTCTCAGTGACAGAAGTCTGATTTGAGGAGCCCTGGAATAGATCTAAACATAGCTCTATTTTTCCTGTGGAAAAAAAATATCTCTTTGTACTGAGGTGTCTTGCAGGCACCCAGAAACACAATCCTTGTAATATTGTCCAAAAAGACTTTTGAATGTTCACTTGAAATCCCAGCTTCTAACCCAAGTGAGATATTCCTGACACTTTGAAAAAAAATACCTCTGCAAAGATAACCAAGTAATCTAAATATGTTAAAAATGTGGATACCCTGTAGCCTGCAATGGGCTATGACAGGAGCTAGACATTTTGTGAGCACTCGTGGAGCAGTAAATAGTCCAAAGGGTAAGGTAGAGAACTGCTAATTTGATCTAAACACACAAAAGCTTAAGAAACAGGCTTTGTGCTGCAGGAATGGAGGACTACAACCATCATCTCCCTTCATAAGGGAGTACCTGCAACTGATCCTGGAAACCACAGACCCATTATTCTGACTACTCCTATTTACAAAGCCATGGAAAAAAAATATCATGGAAATTATCAACAGGGACATATGGGACCTCCAGACACTGGATCCACCCCAGTTTGGCTTTGCCAAAGGAAGGTTAGGTTTACTGAACCTGGTGGACTTCTTTGAAAAGGTCGCTAAGGGAATGGATAACCCTATAGAAGCTCAACTTGGACCAATGGATGGATAATCAAAAATTCACTCATGGTCTGGCACCTATGTCTCTGAGGTATTCAGTAAATCACCCCCTAAATAAATCAAAATTTGTGAGACACAATTGGGTTGCATGATTAGGTTTATAAGGGCCCTAGAAGTCATTAGCATAGTATACACTTATTAACCTATGATCCTATGTAATACCTAAAATCTGAATGAATAAGAAATGTGATGATATACATCTTTTAAATATAAATTTACTAACAAACTCAAATGAAGAAGTAACAGGTTGTGAAATGAAAGCATTTTGAACTTGGACACTATCACAAACTGATGCAGAAAAGAAATATCCAGAACTGGTCATCGGAGATTTTGTTTCTTTGACACTAAAACATTCTTGAATAAAATCCTTTTCCCATCTGAAAAGAAGAAACTTCTTTAATTACTCATGAGACAACATATGATGTGGTGCAGGTGGGAAGAGAAAGGTTTGAAAGGAGGAATTTTCTTCCACTGCCATCTGTATCCCAGCGGGATCAGCTTCAGAACCCATTTGACTAAATCAATAGATTTACCATCCTTGTCAGAAGGAGAAGGATTAGAAATAAGAAAATGTTTAGAAGCAGCTGTATTAATTAAAGCTATAGCTGTTGGGTCTGGTTAAGATTAGTGTATTAAAAAGTGAAAGCCTGATGTACTTTGTACAATTTGCTTTCTGAGGGACAACAGGCTGGCTTTCAGGCAAACCACAGGCTGTGACAAAGACATTCTCCAGTGCTGACAGCACTGGGGGGATGGGGGATGTGTCAAAGTTTTGGTAATTCCAGTTTTAACAACTTATAGCATTTTCTTCGAGACTGAGAAATCTCCCACAGAAAACAGTGGCACATTCTGGAACTATGCCTCAGCGAAAGTCAATCCCAGTCAGGGATATTCATATACCATACTCTCCTCAGAATCTAAATCAGAAATCTGAGGAGACAAAATTATATTTGTCCCTTCACATTCCCCAATAAGTTCCAAATCCTGACCCTCTTCAGGAAAAGAGGAATTCATTTTTTCTTTTACCAGAAAACATCTTACAAGAAGGGTTGAAGGCCTGAAGAAGTCCCTACACGTAATCCAACAGAGTAGTAGTAAAGTTGAAGAAAAGAGACCTAGCATTGCCAGCAAAAGCTTCTCCAGGGACGGGCACAGCAATCTTGCTAAGCAAGGGCACATTTTTCTATGAGCAACAAAAGTGGCTTTCTCTTGCCTGCTGACGCAACCCTAACATCCACAGAGGATGTGTCTAACCCGTGGTTGATGGTGGCTGTATAGAGAACACCAGAGTGATCCGAGGAAAAAGATGAGTTGTCTGAGGAAGCAGCATTGGCCACAGCACAGTCATTCACCTGCAGCTGTGGCAAATTATTAGCCTGCTGTGATAGCAAAGGCTGCTTAGATAACTTTGTCTCTTGTGGCTGGAGGTAGGTCCAAGCAAGGGACAGTACTTTGTTCCATTGTCAAGCTGAAAATGGTAATTGTTTCCCAGAGAAGCTTAGCAGCAATAGTTGATAAAACAGGAAAGTAGCAAAAAGTCTCTTTTTCTCACAAAAACACAACAAAAAACAATTTGACAACTTTCTCCAGCCCCCACAGTAAAATAAGCATAGTTTCTCTTCAGTAAAAGTTAGTTTTTTATCAACTTTTACAACTTTTTCCCACAAAAGTAAAAAAGTGCACTCCTGGTTAAAAGTACATGAATGTAAAGTGACAGTCAATAAAATTACTTTTCTGTAGCTTTAAAGAAGTTGCTTTTCACAAAAACTTGGTTTAAACAACTAAAATATAATGTGAAAGTCCCCTCCCCCCCAAAGGAAACTTATCTGCCCAGCAATGGAGCAGCATTAGCCAACTGTTGATCCCTAAAAGTCTACAGAAGAGCTCTCTTCTCAGCAGCAGGAAAGCTCTGAAGGGATCGGCATACATTCCAGTCTTTTTAGTCAGCTCAGCATGAGCTGACTAAAGATTTGGACATGTGGAATGTGCCCTGAAGCTTTGGATGCTGGCCAGTTGTTATATCCTTTGCAGAATATAACCCATATGGCTTAGGCTGCTGCAGCAGTGATCCATGTGAAGAACATAATGCAGTTATTATAGTTCGTAGTTTCACAACTACTCATAAAACCCTGCAGCACAAGATGTTACACATATGTAAAGCTAACTCCAATATGTCGCAGTTATGCATTTACTAATTATATCTTCTTGTAGGTTCCGTGAGTTTTCAGTTTTTGACTTTAGCCTCATCTGTTTTTTTTTTTTTTTTAATCTTATGTTCATTATTGCTAGCTGGTGCATGCTTGTAGAGAGAATAGCAGTTTTTTTGTAGCATTGTTTTCTCATATAACATTCTAAAGATTGTAGGTAAAGAACAGGGTTAAGAACCATGCCTGTTAAATTATTTTTACTTCTTTTTCACTTTTGTGGAAGTGTTATTTTTTTTTTTTTTAATTTTGTATGGATTTTAAACTTTCAGCATGGACCAGTAAACATGGGAATATATTTCAGGGTTGAGGCATATATTAGGAAGTGTTAGGGAATGTGACCATGTTGTTGTGCTTGAGAGACAAGGCAGGCATCAATAATAGGGTCAGTTGGCAATGGGTCTATATCATATGAGAGGATCTCAAACTTCCTATTGTGGCGGGTGCCCCACTAAATATATATTCCAACTTTGAGATCGCACCACAGTGAGGAAAGGGCAAATATCCCATTCTTCACTGTACCGCGATCTCAGAAATAGCACTTCGAGGTCCAGTTCGTTCGATATTATGAGCGTTCGTAATTTGTGCGATTCACTCATATGATATAGACCCATTGGCAGTGGATTTCTGTGCCAAAATAGAACAGCAGCTGACCTGCAGGATGTAGTTTCAAAATGGGTGCATATGTATGAAGTAAGTGAAAACTGCTTAAGTGAGTTTTCTGTTTTTGCCGTTATTTGTAACATATTGTAAACAACTCTGTTGTTAGATGTATGGAATGCTGAAGGGATACATGGAACTGTTTAAACAAATTGTTTCAGTGCGTTAGTGGAATATAAATGTGCAAGTTGGGTGGGCAGTTTATTTCTTCTTGAGTAGAAATTTTCAGTTTTAAGATTCTTTCTGCATGTCTATGAAATTTAAGTCAGAAGGTCAGTTCTTTCTTCTGAAGGACTTGATTTCTCTTTGGTCTGATGCATGTTTTTAATGCTGCTTTGTAGGAGTTTCTAAGAGGATTAAGCAGATTGTTATGGGTGCCTGTTGAAATTCTGAAGACTGTAAGAGCAATCTTTGGGGCACAGGAACTGAAAATGAGAATGCGGGGTAATATACATACATGCAGTATGATGTCATGGTACTTCAGAGTATTCTCTTTGTATCGTGTAGCAGTGATCTGAGAAATAATATATGTAGAACTAAGTACAAGGGTTGTTGGTAGTAAAGCTTCTCATACTGGATGAGGGCAGGGGAGAGCCCCCCACCCCCCACAAAAATGCTTTAGCACTATAAATGGTAAGATTCAGAATTCAGCATTGTTGTCTGAGTTACAGATTACACCTCACAGTATCTGGACTCACAGGATCAGATCTCTTACTTTTGGAAGGATCTTTTTTTGCATTTATCATTAAAATGCTTTTTATGTGCATTCAAAATGTCTTAAATGCTTTTAGTGTAGGAAATGCAAGTTTATTCACATTTCTGCAAATCACACTTCTGAGGAGGAGGAGACTTCTGTAATGACTGTGTTTAACATGTACTTTTTATTTATAAAGTTATTTGTTAATGATGTCCTTAATGTGACCTTTTGTGACATTTAGGGTTAATGAAGGTATTTGATACAGAATACTCAATCTTCTTCTTTTTTCGGCTTTTCCCAGTCAGGGTTCGCCACAATGGATCGCTCATGATTGGCAGTGGAGTTTTACGGTGTTGAGTTGCCAGCCCGGCGCTCAACTTTCCACAGAAGGCGCACACATGCACATACTCATGTCTAGGGCCAATTTAGAGTGTTCAATCCACCTACAGCATGTCTTTGGGATGTGGGAGGAAATCGGAGCACCGAGAGGAAACCCATGCGACCATAGGGAGGACATGCAGACTCCTCACAGAAGGCACCCCAGCATCAAACTGGAGAACCTTTTGCTGTGAGGCGCCAATGCTATCCGCTGCACCACCATGGCTGCCCATACAGAATACTCAATATTGCTTGTGTTTACTGTTATGAATAAAATTAAAGTATTTCAGTATATGGTTTGAATAAGGTCATTTCAGGTATAATGGTGATAATATTAGATGATAAAATTAGAATGCTAATTTTTTCTTTGATGATCTGGGTAATATGCTACCAAATTATATGACACAGTAGCCTTGATATGTTCTTTATCATACCTTGATATGTACGTGTAAAGTTAGATATAAAATATATATATTCTCACAATACATAAGCCCACATACTATAGATATATGTATGTATATAAATCTCGCTCACTCTTTCGATGTGTGTTTGTGTGTGTGTGTGTGTGTGTGTGTGTGTGTGTGTGTGTGTGTGTGTGTGTGTCTAATATATATACATATTTATATATTTATTTTATTTATTTATTTATTTATTTATTTAATATTTGTTAACCGGGAAAGTCTGACTTGGAATGAAGCCAATTTTCAGTGGAGGCCGGGGAGAAACAATCCAGAGGCATGTCTTTGTAACACACAATTGTACTTAAATATGTTACCAATATATGTTACCCCATATGAATTGCAGAAGGAGGTAATTCTTGGTACATTGCCATTCCTGAGAAGAACACTCTTGGCAATACACATATATTATATATTTGTAACACACACACACACACACACACACATACGCAGAATAATCAAATGCACACTCTCTATGTTTGTGCATGAGGGCATGTGTGAGTGTGCTTACATGGATAGGTAGACAGATAGGAAAGATATAGATATAAGAAGCAATTATTTATGCATACATACATATGATATACATGCATAAATGTATATGTGTGTTTGGGAGAACTGAACACATGAGTGACTCATGGCAAAAGTTACATGAAAAAACTTGCATTCTAATTTTAGCAAATATATTTGGTCACTTTTTCAACTTTGAAGTACTGTTAGAATTTAGGTTCATAGGTAGGTACTAGGCTATCAGCCCTGGGGCCTATACAAGCCCAGCCAAAAAGGTACCTTGGCTTTTGCCACCCAAGAAAATTATTTTCCTGTGCCACTGTTGAGCAGAGCCACAGCGATGTTCCCTGGGGTGAATTTCCTATTTCCCATCCAGTCATCAAGATTTTTCTTGAAGAGTGCTAATGAGGAGCTTTGTTTGATATAGAATAGGTAGTTTATTCCAGAGTATGGGAAGTCTCCGGGACAGGAATCTATCCCTCCGGCATGTTCTGTTTATTGTGGTGACAAGGTTTAGGTCCCTAGAGCGTGTAGCTCGGAGGGATTGGGATTTCTTTAAGTGGAACATGTCCAACAGCTCTGGGTTTGACATAGCTTTGTATGTTAGGCAGAGATCGCCTCTGAGTAGGCGATATGCGATGGAGTAAAGCTGGAGTTTTTTGAGACGGTCTGCATAGGGCATCTGTTTGAGGCCAGTGATCCTCTTTGTGAGGTATTTCTGCAGCAGCCTTTCCAGTTGTTGTAGATGTCTTGTGAGGTACATATCAAAAGGGGTGTTGTACTCTATAATGGGTCTAATGAGTGATGAGTAGAGAGGAACAATGACCTCTTTTTTTCAGGATGAGAAACCTTTTGTGATGAGGTGTGCCATGTAGAAGGATTTCCTGACTACTGTGGTGATGTGATTATCAAAGGAGAGACTACTGACCACCTGTGTCCCAAGGTCTCTTATCACACTTTCGGTGTCAAGTATACTACTGCCTATGTTCATGGGTACAGAGTTTTTACCAAAGGGGATGACAGTGCACTTTTTGGTATTGAGCTTGAGGCCATGGCTTTGACACCAGGCATCTGTCTCAGTGAGGCCCTTTTGTAGGATGTCCACATCTTTAGGAGTTTCGATTATGGCTCCTAGTTTGCAGTCATCTGCGAACTTCGTTAGCCAAAGACCTTCTGTGTTAGCCTGTACTTCAGAGAAGTAGATACCAAACAGGAGAGGACCCAGGACTGAACCCTGTGGTACTCCACTTGTCACTGGTCTGAAGTCAGATTTGGAGTCTGATACTTTCACAATGTGGATTCTGTCAGTGAGCCAGTTGGCAACCCATCTTGTGACATAGGGATTTATACCTAGTTTAGTGAGTTTATCTATAATTCCAGAGTGGAGGATGGTGTCGAAAGCCTTGGCAAGATCTAGATAGGCTGTGTGAACCACCTTACCCTTGTCTACGGCTTTGGTGACTGCTTCAAAGAAGTCTATCAGGTTTAGGAGACATGATCTGCCTTTTACAAACCCGAACTGGGTGGGGTCCAGAGTTTTGAGATTACCAATGTCTTTGTTTATAAGTTCCATGATGATATGTTCCATGGCCTTGCAGACCAAGCTTGTCAGGCTAATGGGGCGGTAGTTCCCGGGGTCCTTGGTGGCTCCCCCCCTGTGGAGTGGAATAACCGTTGCTGTGCACCATTCAGCAGGCACAAAGCCTGAGGTGAGGCTATGACTGAACATGGTACTTAGGTTAGTTGCCAGTTCATTCTGAAGTTTGTGTAGAACACAGCCTGGGATGTTGTCTGGTCCCATGGATGCTGTGTTCTTGGCTTTGGAGAGTGTGGTTTTTACCTGTGCAGCCATGATTACAGGAACTTTGCATTCTTCCAGTATAGAGATGGGCTCTTTAGGGGGTGAAAGGGGGGTAAAGTTAGCACTGAACCTATCTGCCAGGATGTTGGCAATATCAGTTGGGTCTGTATATTTAGTGTCATTGTGCTGTAACTCAGAGCAGATCTGAGTGTTGCCATTGAGATTCTTGACATAGCTATAGAATGCTTTGTGGTTGTCTTTAGAATCAGCAGTGATTTTGTTTTCATAACTAGCTTTGGAGGATTTTATCAGGGATCGCAGCTTCTTACTGAGGCTGACCAGGAAGCTCCTCCACTCGTGGGATTTTACTCTCTTTTGCAACAGTTTCTTCCTTCTGCTGTACAGTTTGTTTATGGCAGGGGACCACCAGTTTGGCTTCCTTTTTTTGGAGGATAGCATCTTGATTCTGTTAGGGATAGCACGATCCATGCACTCATGTAAGTGCTTATAAAGTGCAATTGTCTAGGATTCAGTAGTCGTAACTGTATTGTCCATCTGCATGGGTGTCATGAAGTTCACCACTTCTTTCTTAAGAAGCATGAAGTTGGCTTTGAAGAAATTTTTTACCATGGTTTCCTTAATGGGGGGTGGGGGCAGGATGTGGATATCTAGGGTAATTAGCTTATGGTCATATTGGGCCAATGAGGAGTTGACTTCAGGTGTGGAACACCGGTCACTCATGTTGGTAATGACTAGATCTAGGATATTGTTGCCCCAGGTGGGGGTGTGGATAACTTGATCCAGGGCATTGGAGTTCATGAATTCCAGAAAGCGTTGAGCAAAGGAGTTTGTACATGAGTAGTTTTCCCAGTTAATGGTGGGGTAGTTGAAATCGCCCATTATTAGGATGTTTGGTTGAACCCTAATATTTTCCAGTACATCAAGAAAAAAGGAGTGGGAATCCTAGGGCATGGTGGATGATCTGCAGCAAGCTAGAATTTGGATTGCAGTTTTGCCCAGAGTTAGTTGCACTTGGATAACCTCGGCTGCATTATGCTGAGCAACTAGCCTGGAGGTGTGGATATCCTTAATGAATATGGACACACCTCTGCCTTTGGTGTTCCAGTCCAGGTTATATGGCCGAAAAGTGTGGTATGAGTTATAGCCTGGTAGTGCAGGGGTGCTCTCTGGAGCCTTGAACCAGGTATCAGTCACTGCACAGATATCAATGTTCTCCATTTTAAGGAGTGCCTCGAGTGAGTGCATTTTGAGATTTAGACTTCTAGCATTGAGTAGCATCACCCTCAGTTTTTCCTTGCCTGTTCCTGTTACGGTGGTGAATTTGTCATTTGAACCTTGCCTAAAAAAGGCACTATAGGGGCGGTAAGAACCTTAGCCAGTATCCAGAATCCCAGGGGTGACAGGTGCAGGCCATCTTTGGCAAAGCATCGTGGTCTGTCGACCATGTCATCCCAGGCAGACAGATACTGGATCCCTTTAGAATGGCACCAGTAGCTTAGCCAATTGTTGAAGTCAATCATTTTGTCCTTGTACTGCGGCATCATTCTGGATGATGGCAGAATGCTACTCAGGGCTAGGGTCATACCTGCCTGGGCTACAAGATCGGAGAGCTCTTCCATGTCTCTTTTCATGTAATCCAGGTAGGTACGTTTCAGGTCGGTCACACCAACATGGACAATGACAAAGTCATATTTGTACTTGTTGTGGAGTGACCTGAGTGCGTAGGTTATGTGGCGGATCCTGGCACCCGGCAGGCAGCTGACAGTAACCTTCTCCTTGTTTAGCCTGGTGAGTGGGACATCAGTGTGCCTGACTATAGAGTCGCCTATGACTAGTGTGTTGGGTATGTTGTTTTGCCTTATTGGATGTGGTTGAGTGGTACACTGAGTCTGCGGGCTATGTGTCATTTGGGATGTGTTGGGGGGTGGAGGTTGCTTGCATTTCTGCTTTGGAGGTCTCCGTTGCTTGAGCGGATTATTATTAAGAGCATCCGCAAATGTTTTTGTGTTTTTATGTGCGGATTTTGGTGGTGTAGATTTAGTGAGACTATGTGATGAGTGTGGTGTGGTGCAAGTGTTTATCTTCTCCTCTTGACTGTCAAGTTCAGTCTTGATTGGAGAAAGCCTTACCTCCAGTTTGGCTAGATAAGTGCATCTCTCACAAGTTGTAGTGTTGGGTGGTAGGAGGAGAGGGTTGTCTGTGTACATGAGGCAATTTCTACATTGCCCCAAGATGCCCAGATTCATCAGATAGACAGGAGAGAACACTGGGAGCTGACCCTTGGACATGCCTGAATAAAAACCTATTTTCCTCTAGATAAGTGAGGAAAGTGAGTACAAGAGCTGTTTTTCTCTAAGCAAGTGAGGAAAGTAAGTACCACAACTGTTTTCCTCTAGGTAATGAGGAAGGTTGAGTGCTGTAGTAATTAGTAGGTTATTTAGTGCTTACAAGTTCTGAACAAGTGCTGATTATGAATAAGCAAATTCAAGTGCTAAAAGTAAGAATCTATATCTGGACTAAACCAGTTACAGGAAAGGGGGGAAACAAGTGCAAATGTGGGCTTTTAAATCAGAAGGTTGAGAGAGATGGAAAAACTGCCCAAATGGCCAATAACTACAACTTCTGGGCCAGAACCACTCCTTATATGTTAGATAGGTTACCTAGTGCTTACCACTCCCACTGATAAGTTAGAAGGCTTCCCTCCAACACTGAAAGCTTGGGGGGCTCAGAAGCTTACATACAGTCCTGGATACAGCAAATCTGAATCTGGACTACACTAGTTACAGGAAAGTTATTTATTTATTTATTTTTTTATATACAGAAAAGTAGCTAAAACAGCAGTCAAAACAATTAAAATGCAGTGCAAGCTAGCACACTTGAGTATGTAGCAATGTTAGACCTAACAGTTTAAAAAATGCAATTAAATTAAAAATGACTAAAAAGTGCAGAAGGAGTCTATTAGGTAGAATGAGGTAAAGAGATGGGACTGGGGGGAGTGTCCCAGATCAAATCTACAGTGGGGGCGGGCAACTGCAAAAGCCTCCAAATTTAAACAACAGCGCAGGAATAGGCAGGGTGGGTATGGGAAAACCAACACCTTCAGCAGAGATCTGAACAACTAGACAGTGAAGCAAAAATAACAGTGCACAACTCTGAAGTCAGCCAGCAATGATATAAAATTAGTCAAACAACAATTACCAGTACACAACTCTGAAGTGCCAGAAAAATATACGCAGCTCTGTATATCTCCAGATAGTTTGAAGAGCACTCTTTCAGTACACAGGAAGGCTCCAGCAATGATATGCAGACTTTTTTACTGAGAGGGTCTAACTGGAATTTTATTCAGATATGTTAGTCCTCCAGTTCGGTTATGCTTTAGTTTTTATTACATTTATTAATTTAGATATACAGAATCAAGTTTCTTTTGTTGATAGTAATATTTTCTGATCGTATGGTTCTGGTTACAAGTATTTTACTTTGTATGTATTGTTCTATTTTTTTTACAGTTTTAAGTATTGTGTGGCTGCATTTCTCTTACTAGTTGCTCAGGGTTAAATTATTCCAAATGCTTAGGTTATTTACATACTTACATTAGGGCATAATTAAAGTTCATGAGATCAGTATTGCTTCAGTCTTTGATTTTAGGTTCTTCTCAGGACCTGCAATGTACCCAGAACTGCCTCCTTCTGCAGTTCATATGGGGTAACATATATTGGTAACATATTTAAGTACAATTGTAATTTCTTTTTTATTAGTCTGGTTGTTTCTACTACTATTGGAATGGTCTGGGTATCTTTCTTCCAAACTGCTGTAGTTTCTGCTTGCAAATCCTGGTATTTTATTATTATGCGTTTATTTGTACATCAGACACTATAATCACTGGGTGTTGTAATTTCAATGATCAACACTAACTCTGGCTTTTTTTGTTGGACTACTGTATCTGGCTTTTTTTTTGCATCTGATTTTTGGGCTGTTGGTAATGACTGATCCTATGTGAAATGGACTTCATTCTCTGTAATAAGGGCTGGCCTTTGGTCAGCTGGTGCCCTGGGCAAAAGGGCTTCACAGTGCCCACACACGCACCACCCAGTGTCCCCATCCTTGTCTACCTACAACATCCGGATTACTTTTTTCTTTATTTTTCTCACAGTTTGTCTTACTGTTCAGCTTTTCCTATATTCATTCAACACATTTTAAAAGAAGCCATTTTATTACTACAAAAAATAAACAAATACATACTGGAAAAGTGGCCCTGCTAGAGTGGTGCCCTAGACAGCTGCCTAGTTGGCCTATGCCTAAGGCTGGCTATGTCTGTAAAGATTTGTGGTTCAGGTTTCCAATGCTTGTCAGCTGCTTCTATGTTGTAGTGTTTGTACAATTCCCAATGTAAGTCTCACCATATTATTTTGCCTTTCATTATAAAGGACCCCAGCCATGACTGTATCACAGCCAGCAATGAGATGTGCAACTGTTGCCAGGTCCATTTAGTCTTCTAAAATATTCCTTGTATTTGTCTATTTCTTTCACTTTTTCTAGTCTTTGTAAACCAGTTTAATGTCTCCAAGTCTTTTGGGTTTCTAATACCATGACAGGATTAGGCCCCATTCCCATGTCAAAGTATGATTAAAGTTCATGAAATTAGTATTATTGTTTCAATAGTTGATGTTAGCCAAAAGTGTTCTTTGCAGCACCCACAATGTGCCCAGAACTGACTTCTGCAATTCACATGGAGTTACATTTATTGGTAACATATCCAAATATGACTGAACATTATTTTCTATGAGACCCATTGCTCCTACCATTGTTGGAACTCTCTGAGTATCCTTCTTCCACAATGACCTTGTTTCTGCCTGCAAATCCTAGAATTGTATGACTTTGTGTCTCTCTGTATGTAAGACACTGTAATCTCTGGGTGTAGTATTTTCAATGATCAATTTACTTTTGTCTTCTTTTCATGGACTAGTACATCTGTTTTTCCCTCATCTATTTTTGAACTATTGGTAATGGGTGATCCCATGTGATATAAACTTCATCATTCTCTATGATACTTTGTGGCTCATGTTTTCAATCTTTCTCAGCTACTTCAAATTTGTAATGTTTGCATAATCCCCAAAGCAACAGTCTTGCCTCATGATTATGCCTTTCAGTACACAGGCCCTCTGCCACTGGTGTATCACACCCAGCAACAGTTTTCAATTCTGTTTTACAAAACCTGCATTTGTCTGTTTCTTCCACATGCTCAGTGGACCTTTTAAACCAACTTGTACATCGTCCACTATCCTGGGCTGCAAATATTAACCGTTTGGCTTTTGGTTTAAATTCACCTCTCCTGCATCAGATCCTGATCGACATGAGGTTGTTTCAGGAGTTTTGCAACTATATTTATACTTTTTTCCACATTTCTTGCCTTCTCATCTGATCCTTCACCTTATACTCTTTCTTTTGCTTTTTTGGGACATTGAACTGCTGCCTGATTTTTGTCTACTTCTGGTTTGATTTCCAGTCCCACTTGGCACCTATATGCTTCTGCAAAACTAAGAAGGAAAGTCATCTTAGACTTGCTCTTGTTCATGTTTTAAAATTTTCACTATGCTTGAATCTTGTAAGGTCAGCTAAGATGTATACATATAATCAATTTTGAGGAGGCCCATACCTCCTTCAGAATGGGGAATGCATAATTTTTGTATACATTGATATCTACAAATCTTTTGATAAACGTGAATGATTTTTCTTGTTTTGCTGTCCAAATGATCCAATATCTTTTGGGCTAGCCAATCACCGCAAAACTGTAAATTGGAACAGGAAGGGCAAATTGGTTTATAGCCTAGACTTTATTCCTAGATGTCAGGGCTGTTTTTAGTATTAATTTTAGTCTTTTGAAATATTCCTTACTATGCTTTCCTCACATTTGTTCATGTTTTATTGTCCATCCTTCATAAATTCCCAAATATTTATACACTCCCTCCTGCTCAAATTCCTTTACATCACATTCCTGTCCTAGACTGCTATTTTCTTGGTGCTAAAGCTTTCCTGCTTTAAAGGTTGCTTTTACAAATTTATCAAGCTCAAATGATATTCTTACATCATCTGAAAAAGTTTTGACGACTTGCAGTTGTGCTTTCAATTCCTCATCTGATGAAATATACAGTTTTAAATCATCCACAAAAAGAAGATGAAAAGTCTTTACATTTTGTTGTTTTCAATTATTGAAAATATAACCATGACCAAATCTGTGAAGTAGACAGCTTTACTGGTTATGGACAAGACAAAAAAGCAATGGTGACAAAGAGTCACCCTGGAATATTCCCCTTTGAATTTTTATCCCTGGGGTAATAATTTGTCCTTTATAATGGCTTAGCTATAAAGTGGTTTGCCTTTGTTTTATGGTTACTGTAACATAATTGATAAATGTAGGGTGTAACTTATACATCTGTAAGCACTCCTTTTTCCATGAATGTGGGATGCTGTCAGGTGCTTTTTAGTAATCTATCCATACCATACTTAATATTCTTTTTCTTTTTATAATTCTCAGTTATAGCTTTATTTACAACAAATGATCTTAAGATTCTTCACCTTTTTTACAATTCTCCATTATGACAAAGGGTGTAACCAGGCATATTCTTTGTACTCTACTGAATACATTTTTTTTTCTGAGTATCATATCAACACTGCTTTTTTTCAGGTCATATTATGTCTACAACTGTCAAAATGCCTTTAACAACAGAAGCAACATTTCTAATCTAAAAACAATATTTCTAATGGTTTTAGGGAGAACAGCTGAAAATCTTGCTTACTTTATGAAGTGCTTGGAGGGGCAGCATTTTGAGAGATGGGTCCATATTTAAGTGATAGGTGTCAAAGGGGGGTAGCACTAAGAGCTTGCCAGTACATCGAATTTGCTTGCTAGACCCCGGATTGTGACTTTAACAACAAATGACCCTTTGTTCTGTATGACCTTTATGCTATTGTTATGATTGAGTTTTCTTCTAAATGACTATAAATTCTGTCGGTATCAACTTCAGTACATAGTTTATACATCACTGGAAGGCAAGTTTTTGGTTTATAGTTTTTTAGGATAGCTTGCAGGTTCACTCTTAAGAAAGACTGGTTGGTGTCTATTCAGGATGTGCATATAAATAGTTCTTACTAAAGGCTACATCTTTGTGTAAAGATGTTAATACTTTTAGCAGTAAGTTAGGTACTGCATCTGGGCCTGGGGTTTTCCATTTAGGAGCTTTTCTTAATTTTGTTTCACTTTCTCTGGCCATTACTTCATCCCATTTCATATTCTGCACGTTTGAAATTCTTACTGTTTCTTTTACTTCTTCTATCCATTCAGCATCTTTGCTATGTTCCACAGGGTATTCGCAGATATTTCTCCAAAATGTGTCTATTTCTTTTATTTTTTTGGTGGTATTTATATTAATTTTGCTATGTTTCCTAATTCTCTATAAAATTTATTTGGATCTTAAATGAATTGCTTATTTTATACTTTACCTTTACACTTATCTGCATATCTTCTAAGTTTTTCTGCCTGTGCTGATATGTTTAGCTTATTATTTGCAATAACACACGATAGTTTCTGATCTGTTCTGATACTGCACATTGCTTTTATCACATTTAAGTATTTTTTGATGTATTCCCTATTCTAACAGTAACACTCCTTCTCTTAACTGCTTTATAGTTTTCTCTATTCGATGTTTCCATGATGACATTCACTTTCTTCCCTTCTTTTCCCTTATCGCTCTGTGTTTTTGTGGTAAGACTTTATCTGTTATTAATTTAGCTGCACAGTAATGTATCCTATTTACTTCTGTTATATTGCATGCATTTCTGTTAATAGTCTTGATTACTGTTTTCATTTGATTTAATAAACTTCTAACATTTTTGGTCTTATTGACTTTCTGTAATCCATTTCTTTTGTTCATCTTAATATTCTATCCATCTCTATTAAATCCACCAACTCTTCCCTTAGATCATTTTCTTTTAAATTAAGACACATTCTTTGCTCTCTATTTTCTGTAGACATTCTACAGAAAGTTCTCCAGTTTAGTAAACCACTCTGTATGATTGATGATGTGGAGACAGACCTAATAAATATTTGTTGACACAAACATAACTGTGATAAAAATATCTACACTCTGGATCTGATAAAATATTTCTCAAACTCCTTTAGCAATGTATATTGTTAGGATGACTATGTAATATCTGGGAAACCACTGCAGGGTAAATGAAATGGATTTTGCAACAAGTGGTAAATCAAGTCAAAATGAAAATGCAGGAGTATTTTTGAGTTGAAGATATAGCCACTCAAACAACCACCTTTTGTTTGTAAATAAAAAGTTCATCAAGGATAACTGGGTCCCAGGAACAGAATGTTACTGTAGTCAAATTTTAAGAGCCAATAGTTGCCCAGTCAGTATGTAGCCAAAGTCGAACAATTTTGAAGCATCCATTCAAACAGAATAGGAAAACACCAGAGGCAACATGGACATGTGCCAACTGAAATGGTATAAATTATTATTAATCATCACATAAATATAGTTACTGAAAATATAAGGACTATGTTTTAACCTCTGTTTTGTTCACTATGCCTGACCTGTAATAAATATATTTTTGTTGAGTATATACATTTATTAGACAACTATAATTCTATTATTTAAAGGCAAGCAGAGCTCAGACTCAAAATGTATTGTTCTTTCATATTTTAGGCCTTCCACAATTTACTTTAATTAGTTTTAAAATAGAGTAGTACTGTTATGATTTTTTTAATTCTGCTATGTACAATGAAGTAATGACTAAATATGTATTAAGCTTTGTGTTCTATGAATGTTTTGGACATGATCTGATAGAACAATACAGACATGATATATTTTGGAGATCATATGTTTAAACTGGTCTACTGGAGGCTCATTGACACTAGGTGGACTGGAGAAAGTGGCTCAGAATACATGTCAAAGTAACTAAGTCTGTAGATCTGCTAAAACACTAGATCATCACAAGGTTTTCTGATAAAGCTGGACAGATAGTAAGATCCTCCAGTGTCTGGCACATATTGTCATCTGACACTGTTATGGTGGATGATGTCAAAAACTGTTAAGTGCATCCAGTAAGTCAAAAAATAGAAGGAACTGTTTAAGAAATCTAACAGGAATGGTATGTAAATTTCATTTGCAAGCATGGGGAATATATCTATATATATGTATAATAACTCAAGAGGAAACCTGGGAGGAGGAGGAAGGCACACAGGAGCCCTCTAGAAACCCATGCAAGATAGCTCTGGCAAAGTCAGCTCTTGATCTGGAAACAACATCCAATTTGTAATGCTTAGGGCAGGTATGGACAGAAGTCTAAGTAGCAGCCTCAGGGATTGAATTGGTATCCAATCCTTTGAAAAAAAGCACCAGAGGAAGCAACAGCTCTAGTAGAATGAGATTTTACTGAAGTAGAAAGACATTTTCCATGAAAGAAGTAACAAAAATCTAGAGATCTGGGTTGAAAAATAAAAAGGTCTTAGTCTTATCAAATAATAAGGTCTATATTAGAAGACTGAAGATGCATTCTTTCGAATTGGTCGAACTTAGGCTGAAAACACAAAATATCAAAGTGACTGTTAAGCGAATTCTTTCCCTGGGAAAGAATTTGCTTGGCTGCTTTGGTACTTTGTCATTTTCGGCACTAGTGCGGTCTCGGAGTTGGTATATTTAAGTAGGGGTGTACGTGTGGGGGTGCAAAGCTCCCCACTTAATGTAATGCTTGAAATTGAATTTTATTTTTTTTGTTGGAACAGTGATTTTTTCCCTTGGAAAAATCGCTGTTCTTGACACTTCGACATTGTAAGCTTTCGCTTACATAGGGTCAATCAATCACCGTTCGCTTTTTTAAGTGTTCGGTGGCTTAATACAGACCCAAATAATATATGAGTGGCCTATGTGAATAAACTTCTTGCTAGCAGACTGTGGAGGAAGAAAAAAAGGAAGGCAAATTAATAGACTGATTAAGAGACAACTCATCAACCACCTTGGGCATAAAAAAAGGATTAGTACAAAGAGACACCCTTTCCCTATGAAAAACTAAGAATGGAAGAACAGCCATAAGAACCTGGAGTTCAGAGACTCTCTTAGCTAAAGTAAGGGCCAAAAAAAACCAGTTTTCCAAGTACAATGTTGCAAGGAATTTGAAGTTGTTGGCTCAATAGGAGCCAGAGTAATTTTTTTCAAGTACAAAACTGATGCCTCAGAGAGGTAGAATAGGCTTCCTGGGGATATGAAAGAAGCCTTTAAGAAATTGTCTGACCTCAAACTTAAAGCAAGAGGACGAGTCAATGGCAGACAAGCAGAAATAGCTGAAAGGTGTGCTTTAACAGAAGAATACACTAACCCAGCATGGAGCAATTCACACAAATAAGAGAGAACCAGATGGATCCCCACAGAAAATGTATCCTGGTCACGAGAAAGACACTGACACAAAATCTCCTCTGTTTGGACAAATATGATTTCCTGGTAGTGAGTTTCCTGGCCTCCTTCAGAACCCTAAGCATGTCCTCAGAAACAAAGGTGCCTAAAAGGGATCAAAACTCTATCACTGTCAGTGTTGGTGTCGGTTGAAGAATGGACTAGTGGTGATGAATCAGAAACCCCTTGTCTTGTGTGGGAAGGTCCACCCTGTGAGTTAACTTGCGGCCATTGCCCCTGGCTAGATGAAGGAGAAGGGGGGATCAATGCTGTCTGTGACAAAATGGAGTCACCAGAAATATTTTTTTTGTGGGGAGGTATTATGCCTTATTTTGAGCAGGACTCTCAGAATCAGGGGAAGTGGAGGCAAGGCACAAGAGGATCACCCTTCTAAGGAAAAGACAGGCCATCCACCTTCCAAGCCACAGGACTTGGGACTGACACATAAAAGAGGAAGTTGTCTGTTCAAAAGGCAAAAAGATCTACCTGTCCAGTACCCTGCTGATGGTCAATGTCCAGAAACACTTCTCTGTGAAACATCCTTTCATGAGCCTGTGACCTGGACCAGGTAAAGAGTCTGCCACTATAGTTTGCTATAAAGGAAGTATGTACAGCCTAAAGAGTTACTCAGTACTGGATACATAGATCCCATACCTGGAAAGACAGCCTGCAAAGACGGTAGGACTGTGTCCCCCCTTGCTTGTTGATCTATTACATCACTGTGGTATTTTTTGTGACAATTTTGAGGGGCCTTGGAAGAAAGAGGAAATGAAAAGTCTGAAGAGCTAAAAGGAAAGTTCTTATCTCCTATATATTGATGTGATCTGACGTCTAATGAGGAGTCCAGGAACCCTAGACCTTGAGGGAACTGAAGGAAGCTCTCCACTCCCTGTCTGAGGCATCTTTAAAGAGTTTCTGAGAGGGGACAGAAAGTTGAAAAGGAAGTCTTGAGTTGACAGAAAGATGATGAATCCACGACTGAAGCTCAAGTATGAGGGATGGAAGGAAAGAATTAGAAAATCCAGTGGATGACAGTGTTGAAAGCCACACTGACTGCAGGAACCCCTGTAGTTTTCTCCTATGGAGTCTGGCTAAAGACAGCATAGAAATGGTGGAGTCCATAAATCCTAGAACCCTAAGGAAATCCCTTGCCGTGACTTGAAGCCAGAAGAAGAAGGTATTGAAAAAAGGTGATTAGAGAGAGATCCTTGGGTGGGGGCAGGGATGTCAGCTTAGGAATGGTCTGGAACCTGCAAGTGAGAAACACATGATCCTGAGAAGGAGCCAGGACTGACATCTGGAAGTGTACGGTGAACTCCAGGCTTTGTAAGAGACAAACCATAAACTGGCAGTGCTGAAGAAATAACTCAGGAGGATGAAGTCTGAATGGCAGGTCATCCATTTGAGGAAAGTTTTGAACCCTACCTCATCCTGCAAAAAGCAATGACAGGAACAAGGCATTTGGTGAATACCCTTGCAGCAATTGAAAGGCCAAAGGGAAAAGAAGAGAACTTAAAATGAAAGCAAGAAACAGAGATATCTAAAAGCTTCCTAAAATGGATGTGAAGATAACCATCCTTTAGATCCATGGATACTAAAAAAGCTTGGCGAAGAAGAAGAACGAACAGGGTTTGAAGGAACAATATCCAAAAATAAAGGACCTTAAAAAGGTGGTGAGCTGAGAAAGATTCAGAATGGGCCTGCAGGTGTTTTCCTTTCTGGGAACCAGAAACATCTTAGAATAAAACCCTTTCCCTTCCTGGAAACGGACACAACTTGAATGGTGCCCTGGGCCTAAAGGCCCTGAAGCAGGTCTGGAAAGAAAGGAAAATGTTCCTGTGGAAGTTGAGGGATGCCCAGAAAAGAAAGAATAAATTTCCACACCATGAAGTATCTCTGTTGGATGATGGACAGAACCCAAGAGTCTTGAGGGACCCTTAGACAATTTGGATGGGACAGAGATAGGGGAACCTGCACCAGGGAAAGGATTAGCAAACTGTCAGATAGAACCTGGTTTGTCTTGATAAAGAAGCTTCTGAGAAGTAGGAGTCTGAGTAGACTTAGCAGGATGTACATACCTAGAAACCTTCTTACCTTTATGAGGAAAGCTAGGTTATCTACATATAAAAGCAGATTTGGATGATGAATTCCTCTGGAACACGGAGAAGGGTGACACAAAAATATGTTTCAGTTCCTGCAAGACCTTGCCTTTGTCCCGGATGGTCTTAAATATCTTAGCAGCAACAGAACCAAAATGGTTCTTATTACCAACAGGAGCATCTAACACTTTAGCCTTAATATCATCAAGTAAGGGCTGGAAATGAAGCCAAAAGTAATATCTCAGAACAGAACCAAAGGCACCAGTCCTAAAGGAAGCTGCATCATAACAACATTTAATAAAGTGGTGAGACACTTGAGAGGTAGAACATAACAGGGAAAGAGTTGAAACCTTCCCTTCTGAATCATGGAGGTCAGATATTGCCTGACAAGCGTGAGACAGAGCTAGAACATATCTGGTTATACGAGTTTGGTAATTAATAACATGAAAATCCAGGGTGGCAGCAGTACATAGTTTTTTGCCCAGACTTTCCATAACTCTCCTGTCTTTGTCTGTAGAAAGTAATTTAGTAGATGGCAAAAGTTTAGAAGGTTCTCCAGAAGAAAGAGACACTACAGAAGGATCAGCAGAAGGACATTTGTACAAGAACTTACAATCATCAGGCACCTTATAAAACCTATCAGGTTTCTTAGGAGCTGGAGGCTGAGAATCAGGGGCCACAGAGGCTGCTGCAAAGGTATCTAAAAGAACAGCCAAGACTGGAGGTACAGCAGAAGGCTAAGGTGACTTCCTCTGGAGGAGTTCACAATACTTCTTTTGGATATTAGAAACCCGAGAACAGTCCCATTTGAAATATTCCATCATATGAGAAATAGTGTCCCCAAAGGAGAGTTCTTTAAAGGGAGAGTCTGGACTAATATAATCTTCCTCAGATCCATAATCCAAGGGAGAAGGGATTTCAGAGGAATATGCCAAAGTCTGTTCCCCAGAATCCAAATCCTCTTCCGATTACTCCTGCTCTGTGGGCCTCTTAAGGGGACTAGAACACCAAGAAGAAGTAGACACAGAAATTCTGTGAGCAGGCGTTAAGGCCATTAAGGCATTAAACAACCTCTTGGTAAAATCATGCTATTCATGTTGTGGAGTTTTATCAGCAGAGAAATATGTTTAGTTTTTTTGTTTTTTCTTCTTAGGAACATCCACCCTAAAAACTCTAGGTAGTTCTGACCTTTGCCTACATTGAACCAATGCAGTGTTAATCTCCTCCCAAACATAGATTTGCGGTATCCCCCTCGGTGTTTCAGAAATAATCAGCCAAGGTTCCCCCTAAACATCCAAAGTGGATGTCAGCAGAGCCACTGAGGATGTGTGAGAAGTTGGGTCCATGCTGACTTCCAATGGAATCATAGTACAGGAATCCAATATAAAAATTGGGCAGTCCTCTGGGCTTTCAACAGCCTTGAGAGAGACATCCGAAGAAGGCAGACAGCAGTCGAATCAGACCTGAGTTTTTGACCTTTTTGTTGGTAGGTGACTTACCTTTGAGATGGGAAGATTCTGCCAATGCACCTTGTTTCAACAATTTAAGACATTTGTTCTCCTGGTAAATCAATAAGGAGAAGGAAAGATGACTACACAGGGACTTAGGGCACATGCTTGGCAACTAGAACATTGCATATTGTCGAGAGAAGCACCCAAACAGAAAAGACACTGCTTATGATAATCTTTATGTGGAATCTACCTCCCACACTGACATTTTCCCTTTCTGGATGACATGTAAACTCACAAAAAAAAAGTAAAAATAGATAAGAAGAAGCCCTGATAGGGCACTTATCTGAAACACAGCTCGGTAACCAGCACAGAAGTAGGAGTGTTCAGCTGGATGATGAATGATGGTGTTGGGATTGGCGGTAAAGTTCTGAGGTCTGTGCATCTGTACATCACCTTTATGTATTACACCTTGAGTGGGGAGCACATGTGTGATGTTTGGCATCTATAAAATCCTAAGGCTTTGGTATACTGGCCAGATTTTGGGCCACACTTGACAGGGAATCCTTTTTTGTAATGAAAACCGCAACAGTGACATGGAAGGACATATTCATTAATTAACCCAATACAATATATATATATATATATATATATATATATATATATATATATATATATATATATATATATATATACACACACACACACACACACATATATATATATATATATATATATATATATATATATATATATATAGTCAGTTCAGATTCAAAAATTCTGCTTTGCAAACTACCATTTCATTTAAATATTCTGCGTTATGAAAGATAAAACACTGCATACCTCTCAACTGTACAGATTTTCCCCTCATATTTTTGGTCCATTTTTCATAATATTGGGGTTTTTCTGGCAAATCAATGGAAATTTAGTAAAGACTGAAGTCAGAAGGTAATGACAGATATTTGTGTTTCAGACTTCATACCCTTCAGAAAATTCATGCTAATGCAAAACCTGTTAGTCGAGCAATGTTCTAAGTTTGTAGGAGCAATATTTAAAAATTGTTCCTAGTTTTGAGCCTTTGCCCCCCCCCCCATTACTTATGGCTCTGTCTAGATTTATTGCTCTAGGCAGTTGAGAGGTATGTAAGTCAGATGTTTAGAGCAACCATCTGCGTAACACTGTTTTTTTTGTACTGAATATGACATGGCCCCATTACCTGATAGAAATTTAGGCATGAACTAGACATAGGTTCATATGTGTATACTAGGCTATTGACCACTAGGACCCTTATAAGCCTAGCCATCTAACCCAAATGTGATCACAAATATGATTTATATAGGGGGTGATTTATTGTCTGCCTCTGTACATCAGAGACGTAGGCACCAGAACAGGGATGAATTTCTGATTACCCATCCACTGATCCAAGTTGTGCACAAAGGTGGATCATCAACCGACCCAGGAAAGTACAGACCTATTATTTTGACTAGACTAATATTCAAAGACATGCAATGAATTATCATGGAAATGATCAACAAAGACATAGCAAACTTCAGATACTGGACCCCACACAGTTTAGCTTTGTCAAAGGAAAATCATTACTATTAAACCTGATGGATTTCTTTGAGAAGGTCACCAATGCAATGGATGAGGAGAAAATGGTGCATACCACCTATGTGGACCTGACTAAGGCATTTAATACAATTTCACACTCAGGTATAGCTGACAAACTCACCAAACTGGGCATAAACCCCTACATAACTCACTGGATACCAGCTGGCTCACAGACAGGACCAACAAGGCAGAAATGATGATATCACCTTCATTAAGAGATTAGTCACCAGTGGGGTACCTCAGGGCTCTATATTGGCTTTGCTCCTGTTTGATGTCTACTTTTTGGAGGTAAAGGTTAGTGTCATGGGCCTTTGGCTGCACAAGTTCACAGAGGACTGCAAACTGGGAGCTATCATAGATTTCTCCCATGACACAAACATCTCACAAGAGGGTCTAACAGAGACAAAGAACTGGTGCCAAAGCCATGTGCTAAAACTAAATGCCAAAGAATGCAATATAGTTCCTTTTGGGAAAACTGCCACCCTGGCTAATTACTCCACTGATAAAACACCCCTAAGAGTTGGCCCAGTAGTGAGGGATCTGGGAAAATATGTAGACAGTAATCTTGGCTTTGACCAACATGTCAGCAAGGTAGTAAGAAAATCATTCTATGTTGCCCGATGTATAAGTGACGGCATGACATCCAGGTCCAAGGAAGTCATAGTTCCACTTCATTTGGCCCTTATCTGACCCATCATTGAGTATAATGCCACTTTTAGCAAGCAACTGCTCAAATGTATGCAACAGTTGGAATGTACACAAAGGTTCCTTACCAAGAAAATACAGGGTATAAACATATTGTCCTATACAGGTTGTCTTAATGTCCTGTATCTATATTCTGTCTCTTACAGGTCACTGAGAGGTGATCTATGCCTGTCATACAAGGCATCCTTGGATCCAGCTGTGATGGACCTTTTGCACATCCATAAAGTGAACAGCATCAGAACCACTAGATTTAAGGATTTAAATTTTGCTTGTGACATTAACAAAACATGTGGCAAGACAGATATCTGCCTCAGAGGTTCCCCATGCAGTGGAACAGGCTCCCATTCCATGTGAAGCAGTGTCTGTCCTTAAGTCAATTTAAGCAAGACTTTGCCCAATGGATGGTAAAACAAATTCAATAGACAGATGCATACAAGTAATGCCCAGACTAACATATTTCTCTTCCCACACAACCTCTAGAAATTTCTTAACTACCATACTGCTTCCTAATAAACATCCATGATACACTGGGACACAATTTGGTTGGATTGCATGGCTAGGCTTATAAAGGCCTGGTTAGCATAGCATATAACTATTAACCTATGAAGTGGGATGACCATCACAGTCCTCCATTCTCTTGGCACAAAGCCTGATTTAAGACTATAGTTAAATACTGAATCCAGGGGTCCTGATAAGTCATATTTTAGACTTTTCAGGAGGCATCCTAGGATGCTATTGCAACCCCACTGAGACTGTGTTCTTGGCTTTAGCACGTGCAGCCAGTATGTGCTCCCTAGTTCCACTTAAAGGGTTTATGTTTGGGGGTGTTGGGGGTGAGACAAGGGTAAAATGGAAATAAATGTGTCTGCTAACAGGCTTGCTTTATCCACAGAGTCGGTGAACATGGCACCATTCACTATCAGTTCAGCACATAACTCAAGAAGGCATAACGGTTATCTTTCACACGGCGGAGGCTATCTTAACCTTAAAACTGCCTTTATTTATCCTAAGTAGCCCCCTTAGTTGCCTATTTAGCTTGATGAGAGAGTTTTTATCTTTATGAGAATTATCATTCCTGATGTTTGCTCTATATATATATATATATATATATATATATATATATATATATATATATATATTTATATATATTTTTCTTGTTTTTTTTCCTTTTGTTGTATATCCACTTTAATTTGGGATGCCACCAGGGTGGGTTGATTCTTGGGCTAGTGCTGGGCTTACATCTGGTAGGTACAGCAGTTCAATGCGGCCACTCACTTGGTTGTACAGAGTTTCAGAGAATAATTCAGCACAGGCAGATGTGTTTGTAGCGTTTGCAGGGGTATTGAATTTTGACAAACCATCACTTAACAAAAGGTAACCTGCCTTGGACGAGCTCCTACATGTTTCTGATTTTACTGGGGTTATGTAGTTGATTTTGATTTTGAAGGAGACAGATTTATGGTCAGACCTTAACAAGGAGGCTGAGACATTATAGGGGGTGTAGAGTTCTCCCAGATTTGTAAGCACACGGTCTAGTATGTTGAAGCCTGTGGTGGGAGTATTCACTATTTAGTCAAGGGTGTTTATATTTATTAAGTCCAGGAATCTCTTTGCCTTTAGACTTGATGGCATGTAGGATTCACAGTCTACAGAGGGGTAATTAAAGTTTCTCATGAGTAGGGTGTTAGAGTTGATGGTAAAATCTCCAGTAGGCCCAAGTATGCATTATGAGCTTTTTGGGATGTGGAGGGTGACCTATAGCTGCCTAGGATATGGAACAGAATTTTGTCTATGGTGATCTGCATGTGGAGGAATTCCAGAAAGTCTTCCTGTTTTACCGACCTAGAGGCATTCTTGTTATTGATGTATATCAAGACACCTCCAGCTTTAGGTCTTGTCTATACAGCTGCTTGTCTAAAAGTGTGGAAGGCACTGAAACCTTGCACCTCCAGTGTACTCTCTGCTATTTTAAACCATGTATTGGCAACTGTACAGATGTCTATAATCTTGAGTGTAATGAGTGCTTGGAGGGAGTATAGTTTTTCTTTTTTTTTAGGCTCCTGGCATTGTGCAGTAACACCTTAAAGTTTAGTTGGGTTGCTATGATGGAATCATACTGGTAAGTGTGGTGTAATGATTTGAGTGCATGCATGGTTTGATGACTCCTGGCTCCAGATAAACAACTAACCATTATCTTCTCCATTTTCTGCCTGATTACTTACAACGGACTCACCTATGACGAGAGTCCTGGGAAGTCTGTTTGCTTGTCTTAGGGGCTTAGGGTCTGGGGTTCCATTGACAGTGACAGTATGTATGGGGTTAGGTGTTGCTTTTTCTGAGTGCCTTTGGGCTTGCTGAGGCACAGCTTTGACAACAAGCAGTCTAGGCAATCCTGGTTGCTTAGGAAGACTGCTGAATGAATGAATAAATGTATATATGCATGTATGTATGTATGTATGTATGTATGTGTATATCAGTCCTCCCCTAAAGCAGTGCGACTTTTAATTAAGAAAATAACCACAGGAAAGGTGTTGCAGAAAGAGGTACCCATACTTGCGAAGCAGTGGTGTTGCCTGATAAGCAAAAACATCAACATTTTGTGTATCCTTTTACCTTCCGTAATAGCCCTATTGCCACTTTCATTTGGCAAGATTCTTTTGGCACATTTACTTTTGTGATTCTCTGCTTAGGCATTGGGAAGTAAATGCATGCAGACAAATAAAAATATAAGCATGCACATATGTATATGTTATGTACATCCACATGCATTGTAAAAGCATGCACATATGTATATGTTATGTACATCCACATGCATTGTAAAAGCATGCACATATGTATATGTTATGTACATCCACATGCATTGTAAAAGCATGCACATATGTATATGTTATGTACATCCACATGCATTGTAAAAGCATGCACATATGTATATGTTATGTACATCCACATGCATTGTAAAAGCATGCACATATGTATATGTTATGTACATCCACATGCATTGTAAAAGCATGCACATATGTATATGTTATGTACATCCACATGCATTGTAAAAGCATGCACATATGTATATGTTATGTACATCCACATGCATTGTAAAAGCATGCACATATGTATATGTTATGTACATCCACATGCATTGTAAAAGCATGCACATATGTATATGTTATGTACATCCACATGCATTGTAAAAGCATGCACATATGTATATGTTATGTACATCCACATGCATTGTAAAAGCATGCACATATGTATATGTTATGTACATCCACATGCATTGTAAAAGCATGCACATATGTATATGTTATGTACATCCACATGCATTGTAAAAGCATGCACATATGTATATGTTATGTACATCCACATGCATTGTAAAAGCATGCACATATGTATATGTTATGTACATCCACATGCATTGTATCTATTTGATTATAAAAGACAAAAGCATGATCTTTACAAATAGGTACAACCACACAAAAGACAGTTTAGGATGTGCTACCAAACTGTCATTTTAAATACAGCTCAGCGTAATCATAGCTAAACGTTATAAAGCAAATTACATTAGCAATATTTCCTTAAATTAGATGTCTTCATATATGACACTTCAGAGTTAGAAAAACATACAGTCAACACTCTATTCATGTCAAATTTAAACATGAAACGCCTAAGATGTAAGCTGTCATTAGAGACAATTTGTTCTATACTGAAAATCTTGTCCTTAAACTCTCCTGCCAAAGATGTACAGAAAGCAAGATGAAAAACGAAGGTGATTGCTTGTTGTATTGAAACAAGCATCATGAAAATAGTTTTAGTTTACTAAAAGTTATTTTAAAAGGTAAGGTGGTACAGGCTTGATTGCTGTTGTTAGTGTATTGCTGCATATAGGACTGTTACGAAATGAAGACATACTTAAACATACCAGAAGTAAATATGTGCAACATCTAGCCATACCCAGGTTTTTAGCAATATTACACAATGGACATGTGTGTACTCTGCATTTAAAATGTTATAAATTACAGCCATCAATTGGATACTATTATAATAGTTAGCATGATCACATGGCTGGCTCTGACCAATGAGGTGCTGTTAGTTACTCAGAGGATGTTAATGACATATGGTAAGGCCTGGTATTCACTCAGTCCTAAGTCTGCATCTCTACTTCAGCTACTAAACATTGCATAGCCCATTGTTTTACACTACTTTTAACTGTAAACAACTTACTACTATAGCTGAATATTCAGGCATTTTGGAGAGTACCCTGCTTAGCCGAAATTAGGAGCTGGTGCTCACTTCAGACCCTAATCAACTGATCTTCACCTGCTTCAGTGAAGAGTCCTTACAATTACTTAAATGGTAGAAGCAGATGGGAATGGGAGGATTCTCTTCACCGATCTGTAGGAGACATTAATCTTATTTTACAGTTGTGGTATGGCATCATAACATTTCTGAACCAGAATAATTACCAGGAAAGACAAAGAATAACCAGTACAGCAGTGTGGTGAATTTGGTGAATTTAATAGGACATTTCTATTACGTTTTAAGTATAAGCAAAGCACATCAGGTAGATTGTTTCATCTCATGACAGTACATTAAAAGAATGTTCACTTAACTTTAGAATAATTTTACATATAATTTACTTTATAATTTTTTTAATATATTTACAATAATTTTACAGAACAAAATTGAAAATGCATCACTTGCTGTCAGATTTTTTTTATAAGTCCGATTTTTTCATGTGCACACTTGATAAAGCAATCCCCTGTATGATCTTCTAAGTGAGATGCCAAAATTATCTAAATCATTTAACAGTCACAATAGTAGAAATTAAGTACTTCATACTTTGGCCAGTATATCTGTTTAGAAAAAGTATAGGAGCCATAAAGATCAAGAATTTTGTATATCCCACCACATGGCTGAATTGCTGTCCTGAACTCCTGCTATAACAATAGTAATTGTAACAAGTAATCAGTACATTCAGTATAAATGTAACATTCCTTTGACTGAATTCTTTTTCTGCACCCTACTTCATACACACACACACACACACACACACACACACACACACACACACACACACACACACACACACACACACACACACACACACGTGCAAACAGACAAACACACACAAAAGTGCATGCAGACAGGCAGACAGATGCATGCAATACTAACATTTCCACCATTTTGGAAGAAAATTGCGTTATGCAGCAGTAAGTAATAATGTGATACTTACGGATTTCACAATTTGTTCCAACCCAACCATGTAAACAGTGGCAAGCATAGCCATTTGGCTGGTCAACGCAGGTTCCACCATGATGGCAGGGATTGCTGTCACATTCATCAATATCTATTTCACATTCTTCACCTATCAAGAAACAAAACACAGCAGAATAGGCTATACCTGTGTCGATAAATGTAACATGACATATTTATTCAGTACTATTCATAGACTAATGTATTAGCAGAGAGTTATGAAAGTCAAAGCAGCCATCAAAGTATCAGTTATGTGATATAAATCTTCATGTATGCACAAATATAGGTCTACACTTTTCAGAAGAAATGCTGTTAATTAGATGCACTGCAAGTTCTCATTCATGGAATATGATCCTTTCTTTTGCCTGTTCTGTCTGTATAGTATTATACTGTACTGCTATATGACCTATATTGATACGAAAATTATCAGACAGTCAAAGCATCAACAATCTGCACAAATCTTTGTTCAGTATTTAAAATTTCTGCCTCTATGCTCCCTAGTCTATAGTTCAATACCAGCCTCTGGTCATTATCTGTATGGAGTCATTATGTTCTGCCAAGGATGTTTTTTTTTTTCCAGGTACTTTTTTTTTCCACATTCCAGCATTCCAGAAATTATATTGTTTGGCTGGCTGCTCTAACATCTCTCTCACACACACACACACACACACATATATATATATATATATATATATATATATATATATATATATATATATATATATAAACATGTCCCTTCACATCCACTTTGTATTTTTTATCAAATGCCTTTCTTTATTTTCACTTTATAACCTACATTTTAAGTAGCAATTCACAGAGCCAGTCTCTGTCTCTAGTCTGGCCTTATAATGATCACATTCCCACATCCACATAGGGCATAATAAAAGTACAGTTTTGTACCTACAATAAATGTAGATGTTCGAGTGCTCATACAGCTGCAGTCATCACACTTGGGTTATCCCGCCGTCAGGCGGGTCCTCGGTCGGCCGAATTCCAAAGTCTAGGTCCGGCGTCGGTTGTCGTCGATTCTTCCCTGACGTCAGTGCGGCAGGGGTATAAAAGAGGCAGCCGATGCCATTTTCTTCAGTTTTTCTTGCCCCAGATGTCAGGTGCCCCCAGAAAGGAAGGCGAAACATGATATTATGCAAACATACACAGTAGATAAATCAAACCAGTAGTTGCAAGCAAATACAACATAAAGGAATACCCCAAATAGGTTGTATGTTAAAGGTGTTAGACAAAAGCCCTGTCCTAAGAGGGGATGGAGGGAGGGTAACCTGGACTGCAGCTGTATGAGCACTCGAACATCTACATTTATGTTAGGTACAAAACTGTACTATGTTCATCGTGCATACAGCTGAGTCATCACACTTGGGTAGAATCCCAAAGCTAAGTAAGGGTGGCAGGTACTAAGCGGAATTAGGAGGGGCTAGAATGCCCTGCAGGACTGCTGTGGCAAAGCCCGCTCTAGATTTTGAGTATAGTGGAAGGTGGTAGTGCTTGGAGAAAGTGTGCACTGAACTCCAAGTAGCTTGCTTCCAAAATGTCCTTGGTAGGGAGCCCCCTGAGGAAAGCTGCAGAGGTAGCTGTAGCCCTGGTGGAGTGGGATCTGATGTATACAGGGACTGCTTTTCCATTAAATGAATAACAAAAGCATATGCAGTGGGCTATCCATTTTGAAATAGTCTGTTTGGAAATAGCCTTTCCTTGAGCACCTGTAGCATAGGACACAAAGAGCTGCTCAGATTTCCTGAATGACTTTGTTCTGTCCAAGTAATAACGAAGTTGCCTGTGAATGTCCAAGGAATGTAGTAGCCTCTCTCCTTTGTTCTGTGGATTTGGATAAAAGGTAGGTAAATGAATAGTCTGATTCAGAGCTACACTGGATACTACCTTTGGCATGAAGGTAGGGTTGGTTCGTAAGGAAACCCTGTCCTGATGGAAAATGATGAATGGTTGCACAGCCATGAGGGCCTGTAGCTCCAAAACCCTGCGTGCTGAGGTAATAGCCAGAAGGAAGGCTGTTTTCCATGACAAGTATTGTAGCTCTGTTGAAGAAGCCAGCTCAAAAGGAGGCAGGGTCAGCTTTTCCAATACGAAGTTGAGGTCCCAAGCTGGGGCTGTTGGTTTCCGTGGGGGTTTTATATTTTTTGCCCCTCTGAGGAACTGCCTTAATAGAGGATGGGAGAATAAAGGAGGATCTGTATTGTATTGTGCAGAAATGGCTGATGCGTGGATCTTGATGGAAGAGAAGGAAAGGCCACTGTTTAACATCTCAGCTAGGTACTGTAAAATTTGAGGAATATTTATTACCCAAGGATTCTGGCCCTTTTCTTGATTCCAGGAACAAAATCGTTTCCATTTGGCGGAGTCGATTTTTCTAGTAGAGGGTCTCCTGGCCTCCAAGATGACATCCTGCACCTCCTTGGAGAGGAGAGTCTGATGGGAAATTAAGGTATTCTCCATGCAGCTAGATTTAAGGTTTTGAGCTGGCTGTGAAGGGTTTTGTAGTTGTGTTGGGACAACAGAAGAGGAACTAGAGGTAGGATCCATGGTGGTGAGTGTGACAGGCTCTTTAGGAGAGGATACCAGTGCTGTTGTGGCCAGTCTGGAGCAATGAGAATCATTTGTGGCCTCTCTGCTCTGGTTTTTAGTAGAACTTTGGTCAGTAGAGGTAGAGGCGGGAAGGCATGGACTGTCAATGTTGTCCAATTGAAAGAGAGTGCGTCCACTTTCCAGGCCTGTGGATGATAGGTCCTTGAACAGAATTTCTCCAACTGTTAATTTCTGTGGGTAGCAAATAGATCTATGTCTGGCTGTCCCCATGCCTGAGTTATCTTTGAGAAGACTTGAGGATGCAACTTCCATTCGTGTGGGTCTGTCATATTTCTGCTTAAGTTGTCTGTCAGTGTGTTTTCCTTCCCTGGCAGGAATTGTGCCTGAGGTTGAATTTGTAATTCCAGTGCTGTGTTCCACAAGGTCATAGCTTGCCTGCACAGGGGGTATGAATGAGTCCCCCTCATTTGTTTATGTACCACATGACTGTGGTGTTGTCTGTCCTTATTAATAGCTGGCCTGGATGCAGTAGGTCTTTGAAGGTCATAAGAGGATTTTGCATGGCTAGCATCTCCTTTTGGTTGATGTGTAGGTGCTTCTCTCTTTGGGACCATTTTCCCTGAATGCACTGATCTGCCATGTGTGCTCCCCAGGCGTAGTCTGAGGCATCTGTTGTGATGAATTGAGTTGCTTGAGGTAAACAGAAAGGGAGACCTGTGTTTCTTTGGCATGCTTGAGCCCACCACAAAAATTCCTTTTGAAGGCATGGAATGAGTGGTATAATTGTTTCCAAGCTGTGGCTGTGTTGAGACCATAAGTTTTTTAGGTACCATTGTAGTTTCCTCATATGCAGCTTTGCACATGGTATTAGTAGGATGCAAGATGCCATGAACCCCAGAGCCTGCAGGGCTTTCCTTGCAGTTAGTCTGGTTAAAGTTGCCATTTTGTTGAAGTATTGAGACAGTTGCCCTTGTTTGTCTGGCGTGAGGTAGGCCATCTGGGTTGTTGTATTTAAGCTGGCACCCAGGAAAATTATCTGTTGAGAAGGTATTAGTTTTGATTTCTTTTTGTTCACTGTGTAACCCAGGTAGTTTAATAGTTTTATTACAAATGCCAGATGCTGCAAAAGAATATCCTTGCTGTCCGCTTGGATCAGGCAGTCGTCCAGATATGGGTAGATTTGTATTCCTTGTTGTCTGCAGAAGGCAATTACTGATGCCAGGCATTTCGTAAACACTCTGGGTGCAGTAGATAAACCAAAGGGCAATGCAGAGAATTGGTAATGGGTTGAACCTGCAAGAAATCTGAGGTATCTTCTGCAATCTTGTCTGATAGGGACATGCAGGTATGCCTCCTTGAGGTCCAACGTTACCAGCCAAGACTCCTTGCCCAGCATGGGAAGAAGCTGCTGTAATGTGAGCATCTTGAATTTTGGTACCTCTAGATATGTGTTTAGAATAGATAGGTCTAAGATGGGTCTCCAATCTTTGTCCTTCCTTGGTACCAGAAATAGTCTTGAATAAAAGCCTTGACCTTGTTCTTTTGCAGGTACCTCTTGAATTGCTTTCATATCCATGAGAGCGGAAATTTGTCTTTGTGCCTCTGCCCTTTGATTTTGTGGCAGGTTTGGCATGCCTCTCATTTTTGGAAGGGTGTGAAAGTGGAACCTGTAGCCTCTGTCTATAATATCCAGAATCCATTTGTCTTTTGTAACAATGTGCCAGTTTTTTGAAAATAAGGCCAGTTTTCCACCCAAAGGTGCTGCCATTATAGATTTGTTTGGCAGGCATAGGGGAAGTCATTGTGTCTGTTTTTTAAATGACTGTGGTCTATCTTCTCCACCTCTTGGGGTTGGTGCTTGCCACTGTCTAGCTCTGTAAGATCCTTGAGGTTGTCCTCTTCCCCTTGGGCGTCTGTATCTGCCCCTTTGGGGTCTGTCCGTGGCTGGAAAGGACCAATTTTTTGAAGGCCAGTTTCTGCTGAAGCGTGGAGGTTGCACCTGCAAGAAATCTTTAACTGTTTGCATAGATTTCGCCTTTTCCTCCATTTTCTTTAGTACCTCCTCAGCTTTAACACCGAACAATACATCTTTTTGAAGTGGCGCATCTAATAACTTTGCTTTGACATAATCTGGTAAGGTTTGCTCTTTGAGCCAAGCATGTCTACGTATGACAGAACCCGTGACAGCAGCTCTACATGAGGCCTCTAAAGCATCAAAACCACACTGCAAGGTATGTTTACCCACTTGCTCTGCTCCATGCAACAAATCCTGCAACTCCTTCAAGTCTGGTTGTTCTGGTTGTGTCATTTTGCTTTTCAGCTGAGATAACAAAACTGTTGGTACTTTAACATATGGAACTGACAGTTTAATGCCCTCATGGTTAAAGTGGCCGAGGTGTATACCTTTTTCCCCCACCTTTCTAATGCTCTGGAATCTCTCTCTGAAGGTAAAGGGTTTTTAGCAGTAGAGGCCTTAATCCCCTTGGGACCCTGTGAAATAGTTTCTGGGTCAGCAGTATGGCTTTTATAAAGGAACTGGTGAGAATCAGGAACCCAGTAATATCTGTCTGGTTTAACAGGGGCTGGAGGTAAAGAATCTGGATTAAGACTGGCTTCTGCGTACACATCATCCAAAATATCTAAGACAGGAGGAATAGCCAGGGGCCTATGCTGGGGAAGCAGTGGTAATTCCCTGAGCCTTTTCTTGGAATGTGAGAAATCTTGGCCTTCCCAGTGGAAGTGCTCTCTCAATGTATGCAGGGTTTCCCCAAAAGAGTAGTCCTCAGGGGGGGAGACCGAGGGAATAGACTCCTCAGCATCAGAGTCTTCAAAAGGGGAATAGGCGTAATCCTGGTCCTCAGAATGGTCTGAGGTAATAGAAGCCTGGTCTGAGGAAGGGTAGTCTTCCTCCAACCTGGGTCTTTTGTCTGGGGGGGGTTGAGAACCCCTGATGAGAGTTATCAAATCCTCAGCCATTTTAAGCATCTGTTTTTTAGGCATGGGGCCTTGAGAGGAGGTCTGAGGACCCTGTTTTTTAGTTTTCATTGCAGCTTTAGATTTAGTGAAGGATTTAATAGAGAAGGTGGTAGGCCTGAAGACGCCTTCAGAAATGGCAGGCCTCGCTAAATTTTCGGTTTCCCCGCCAAGAGTGGCGTCGGTATCTGCAGTGGGAATGGAGACCGAGGAACCTGCGACCTCGGGTACTGAAGTCACCGGTAAAATAGTTTCATCGGTAGTCAGGGGCTGCATAGGCGCCTCGCTGAGAACCGGTAGTCGGCCTAAGCGTGGTCTCAGTACTCAGTGCAGGCCTTGGATGTCAGTCCTTATCTTTGCGTCTTTTGCCTAAAACTGGCGTCGGTGTATCCGACGACATGATATAATTAAATTTTTTGCCAAAATAATGAAGGGCGAACTCCGCCCGGCGCTTAATAGTGCGCTTGCTGAACCTAGCACAAAAACGGCAGGCCGAGACATCGTGGTCTGGCCCTAAGCAAGGTATACAGAAAGAGTGAAAATCCTTATGCGGTATTTGCTTCCCACAAGAAATGCAATTATTAACTTTGTCTGACATTGGTCTGAGGCAAGAAAAGTTTCCCCAATGGGGTACTTAGCTTTAAAGAAGACGTCGGCTGAATTACGATTCGTAAATCTCAAGAGCTGGCCGACCGGCACTTGCGAACTGCTTCTGCTTCGGGCACCGCGCGGCAAGAAAGACTGAAGAAAATGGCGTTGGCTGCCTCTTTTATACCCCTGCCGCACTGACGTCAGGAAAGAAGCGATGACAACCGACGCCGGACCTAGACTTTGGAATTCGGCCGACCGAGGACCCGCCTGACGGCAGGATAACCCAAGTGTGATGACTGCAGCTGCATGCACAATGAACATCATTAAGCACCTTTCCCAACATCCAGCCAGTCAGTAATGGTAATTGAGAAAGCCTATCTCTTTTCATCAATTCGCACTAGCATTCTACCTTCACCCGTCTATTACCAGGATACTGATTAAAAATCACCATTTTACATCAGCATAAGGCATGGACCCCACCAGAGAAGTAAATGTAGTATCAAGATATTCCCTTAACTCTAATTTGGCCATCTTTCTTACACGCTAATTGGCTCTGTTTTCTACTTCATCTGAGCCACTCAGTGGAGTGCCTTTTTCTCAGCACTGATTGAAGTGCAGCATCTAGCCTGTGGTGTATTCATTTTCAACTTAGGCTGTGGGATCATAAGCAATATTTTCTTCCCTTTTCCACTGAGTACTTGCTTGTTCTCAGATGCCCTTCTTTGTTTCTAATTACCCAGAGTGGTACCCTTTAACTAGACACACCTTGTCCTTTTCACAGCAACTTCTCTCCATGGTGCTTCGTTATGCCTCACTTCTACCAATTCTTTAGGGGGTCTCCTGACTATGCTGCCTCATCTTCAACAAGAAGCTTTCAACATCTGTTATATTGCTGTACTTTTGCCATATGCATCCCCCTCATATATCACCACCAAATGTTTTACTTTGGCTGTCCTCCCTAGATAAATCTCTAATATAAATATCTGCACATGGAACCATACATGCACATTTGAGCTCTTACTCTTATTTGTCCATTTCAAACTGTTTGTCTGCTCAGCCTTCATGAACGTATTTGTTTTTTCAGTTTATTTCCTTTGCTATACTCATTTTATACATATGCCATCCACTTACTCCCAACAGTCTCCTCAGGACTCAGACCCTGACTGATTATCCCTCTCACCTGTGAGTTTTATACCTCCATGAACTTCAACCCACTAGTTCTTAAAAGCCAGGAATTTTATATCACTGGTACAGAGCCTTTAGTGAGATTGAATATCTTTAAAGATGCCACTGTTACTCACATAAAACTCTGTTATTACCATTACAAAAATCTAAAATTTAATTACCAAGTACATCAATTCATCAAAATAAAACAAAAAACAAACAAACAAAAAAACTCATCAAAATATTGGTGCCCTTTATAGAATCAAACCACACCTTACTGACAATGTCAGAGAAAACTATTGCCTCAGACTATTTAATCCCTACTCTTCTCTATGTACAGTAGTTGTCATTCTCATAAACTTGCCCTCAACTCAGGCATTTGTCCTTCCACAATGTTATAACAAAGTGACTAAATTCACCACTGATCAACATTATAGCAATAACCCATGCCTGGGTGTGGGTAATGCGGGATTTACCCACGGTTGGCGTGGTTTGGTCCCGAGGGCGACCAAACAAAGACAACCGTGGGTAAATCCCGCATTACCCACACCCAGAAGTGGGTTATTGCTATTATACTATGACGTTATTTAAGAAAAGAAATAATTACTTTTCTTAAATAATGGCATTGTATAATGCCTCTTTGCTGCCCTTCCGCAGCTGTCTGGTATCCGCGGCAGTTCTGATGTACTGTGCATGCCTACGCAGTACATCAGAGCTGTGGCCAAAAGCAACGGAGAAAGCAAGATCTCCGTTGCTTTTTACTGTTTTGCTATGTTAAATGGGTTTAACATAGTGAGACAGCTTTAAAATAAGCAACGGAGATGTCCGTTGCTTATTTTAAAGCTGTCTTGCTATGTTAAACCCATTTAACATAGTGAAACAGTAAAAAGCAACGGAGATCTTGCTTTCTCTGTTGTTTTTTTTTTTTTAAACCTGTCTCGCTATGTTAAATGGGTTTAACATAGCAAGACAGCTTTAAAATAAGCAACGGAGATCTCCGTTGCTTATTTTAAAGCTGTCTCGCTATGTTAAACCCATTTAACATAGCGAGACAGGTTTAAAAAAAAAGCAATAGAGAAAGCAAGATCTCCGTTGCTTTTTACACACTGTGTCGCTGTGTTAAAGGAGTTTAACATAGCGAGACAGCTTTAAAAAAAGCAACGGAGATCTCCGTTGCTTTTTTTAAACCTGTGTCGCTATGTTAAACTCTTTTACATAGCGAGACAGTGTTTTAAAAGAGACTTATACTAATGGAAAAAGTCCCGGCGACCGGACCTTTTTCCATTAGTATAAGTTGATTTACAACGTGCACGCTGGCCAATCAGCGTGCACGTTTTGGAATATTAATGGGGGGTCATGGTATAATATCAAACCCACCACTGTTGAGCCCTAAAGCAGCTAAACTGGCTCCAACTTGAACACTATATTATCCTAACTACTCATATCTAATACATTTATATACAAACCACATAACTGTGATATCCTAAAAAAAATGTCATACTATGTGTTGCTACAACTCATACCCTCAAGGCAAGTGATAAAATGCTTCTGAATGTTACCAAACATAGCTATACTGTACAACGGAGAAAATACCTCACAGACTCATGGACCTGCTCATGTACCACTGCTGGCTAGACCATACTTACTAATTAGATACTTCTCTACCTTATAACTTCTAAAATAGGCACTTTTCTTTTTCAAACAGCCAATATTTCACTACTATCTCTCACTAGGACACCCCATCTCCACAACCAGAATAATTTATTGAATTATTTCACCATCCTTCTCTTTGCTTTCTCTACAACCCCCTCCAAATCTCAACTTTAAAAACCCTTAACTATACAGTCCTTACTCTCCAACCTAAAGCAACCTCTACACCACCCACACCTCTATCACTCTTTCTCTCTCTCTCACTCATATCATCACCATCTAACACTACCACTCTCCTTACCCCCTTTCTGAAAACTGTAGACAGCTCTATATACACTATACCTTTACCTTGACCCCACACAAATAAGTCTACTTCCCTTCTCTACCCACCAACACTAGGCAAGGGGTTTGGGGGTTGGCAAATTGGTTAAGGTGTATACCTCTCATAAACAAGGTACAAGGTTATAATTCTCAGTGTTACAAGGGAAATTTACTAGGCTTAAAATGGCTCATAAGCCTAGCACTTATTTATGAGTGTATGAGCTAAGGGTGCAAGTTCTATCATTCCCAGAGCCAACATTTGCTCTAAATTAGAAGGCAACAGGGACATCTGGTTTGCAGAATGAAGAGGAATCTCATGAAAATGGGAAGCAATTTCCATTACTGTCTGTAATCCTGTTGCATAAGGTTCAGAACTCACTTTTATGAGGCAATGTGATGCCACTGTGGAAAATAGAGACCTAGAATGTGAAACTGATTTTGAGGCATTCCCAAAGTTGGAAGAGGGAGAGGGTAGCACAGGCAAGTAGTTATTCACACCTTTTGGACTGTCCTTGATTCTGGGAATCTCCCTATTTTTTCTTTGAGTCTCCTTGAGAGGCTACTTGAAATTTTAACTGTTAGAGATTTGGTGAGATGTATTTATTTGTTTATTTAGTTAGTTTTGTTTACTGGCAAGAGCAGTGATCAAATTTGACCATTTGCAGTGTCAGCCCAGGTGACAAATGAGTAACAGTAGTAAGACAGTAAGATATAATTATGTGACATAACATAGATGAAAACAATATACACATATTTATCAGAAAATTGAAAAACAACTAGGATCAGGAGTATAAAATGCATAATACAGGTGTTATAGGTGAAGTATGTCTGGCCCAGACATATTATATATAACTGTGGAGGAAGATTTTGGCAGTGAATAGAGTAGAAAGTATAAAACAGTAAAAGCTGCAATAGTTGAACTCATAACAGGAGAAGTGGATATTAGATATACAAGAGTGAATGGAAAGGACAGATGGAGAAACAGTGGGTGTGAGTTCATATGTTGGAGACGTTAGCAGATTAAGGTTACTGGAATTAACACTGACAATGAGTTTAACAGTAGAAGACTTAGATAAAAATATCACTTTAGGATCTGATTTGAGATTAGAAAACAAGAAATTATTTGTCTGAAAGATTGCTTGCTTGGTTGATATTCTGTAAAAGGATCCTGAATAGGAAGGAAAGTTTTTACTGTACTTTGAGAAGGAGAGGTGAAAAAAAGTGATGCCTTGAATCAATTTTCCTCTCTCATCAATCTTTTTAAAGACCTTACAGATAAAGGCTCAAATATCACATCTTTATCCACAGTGGCATTCAACATCTCAACCGTAATATATTTTGGGAGGAGCAACTCTTTTCATAACTGAACCAGCAGCGGACCTGGATAAAGCATCAGCAGAGTTATAAGAGCGCACTTTAAATAGTGTTTGGGTTCATGAAAAGCAAGTCCAATTAAATAACTCAATGAAGTTTTAACCAGTGAAGGAGGAAGATTAACAGTTAACTTCTTATATTCTCAAAAGAAGCTAGTAAAAATTTAAATATGTGAGCCTGGCAGTTGAAAATTCTGAACATTAAGGTAGCAGAGGAATACATTTTCTTTCCAATTCTCTGAATAGGTTTCTTGTCCTTGTCACAGGGAATGGGGTTAGCATTTACAATGTGTTTAACAGTAGAAACCTCAGGTAAATATATATCCCTGCAGGATCTGATTTGCAATTAGAAAACAAGAATTTGTGTATCTGAGGTACTTTGTATAACCTATCAGACTTTTGGGAGCAGGAGGCTGAGTGTCATGCATTCTGCAAGCTGTAAAGAAAACAACCTCAAAGGCAAGCAACATACAAGGAACAACGTATGACTGAAGGAACTCCAGCTGTGACAAATCATAATACCTTTTCCTGGGACAGAGACATTTCCTTCTGTTCCCCATTGAAATAAATTTATCATTTGGTTAACAGAGTTAGAAAAAATAACTGTTATAGAGGGAAACCTGGAGGAAAAAATAACCAAATAAAAAAATGCTTTCATCAGAGTCAGAATCTACAGTGATGAATTACCTGAAAACTCATACTCCACTCCCATTCTTGCTCATCTGAATGTAAAGCATTGTCAGACTGAGAGGGAAATTTTTTTCTTCTTCTATAAGAAGATAGCAAGAAGCCAGGATTTAACACATTAAAAGCGGAATTTAATCCCTTAGCAACTCACAGAAAATCTTCCTTACCCATAGATAAAGAGACAGGAGAGAAAACATTTTTAGGTTTCGGCTTCTTCTTGTTAGGAGATTCCCTGGAAAGGAACTAGCCCACTGGCCAGGAAATCAGTCACCTTAGCCTGACTAAATGGTAAACCTTCAACTGCTCCTTCTCCTGGGCCTGAAAAGAGTAGTTCTTCCTTGCCCACTAAAGTCAACCCCACAGTTCAGAGGGTGTGCCAATCTCCTGGCCATTAGTGGCTTCCAGAGGGGCTACACCAGAGGTAGTGGGAGTAAAACATAGATGGTACAAGGAATCAGTATTGTCCACAGCAAAGTCAGCCACCAATGACTGAGTTAGTGATTAACACAGCTGGACACTCATAGACTCCCTAGCAAATTTAATTTTTTGGACAGGTAAGAGCAACACAGACTGAATGCTTCTCCATGTTCATGCAGAGATGGAGAACTCACAAGCGGGTAGTGGAGCATTAGTGAGTCAGTGAACCTTCTGACTGTACATTTTATAGCCTAATGCAACATTTTCTCTGACAGTCGCAAAAATGCTAAATTCTGCCCTGCACATAATAAACATATACAAAAACATAATACTAGATTTTTACATAGTATGTCCACACAAGAAAATGATAAGCAAATGTCACTTCAAAAACATGACAGTCCCAGAAAAAAAACCTGTGTGTGAAAATAACAGTTGCATTAAAAAAAAAAATTTTTCTTTATGACGGAATAGAAGGTTCTTCCTAGAAGGGGACTTACCTGCCCAGTCTTGAAAGGATCAGTAACCGACCATGTACTCCAAGGAGCAGTGGCGGCTGGTGACTTCAAATCAAAGGGGGGCTGCAGGAGACAGCTGAATGGGTGGGGTCAATGGGAAGGGGTGCAGCCAACTAAAAAGGGGAGGAACTATGCTCAAAACCACAAAAACTAAATATACTGCCCTGGATGCCATACCGTCATTATGAGAGTCCAATCAAGACAAAATGAAGTGTAGAAGAATAAAAATATTTCAATGCATTGGCTGCATGACAGCTTAATATCTAGATGGAAACAAAAAAGTTTGTGAGGCATGAAAAAATAAATTACTTTTTTTAAATACATTAATGGAATGCCAGTCAAAATCAAGTATAAGAAAAACAAGCAGCACTCAATTCAAACCACTTCTTGCACTGCAGTTCTAATTATAATTTATATTCAGCTTTATTAAAGTACCAAGTAACATGCTGAAAGTAGAAATCTCTGATGCCCCCACTTGTAAAAATGTTCCTTATCCAAAAACGACCTGCTGCCTGACATCTACTTGTTTCATGGGGAAAACATGATCAAAGTAAAAAATGAAAAGCAAACAAGAAATAAGCTCAAGATACATTGCTTAAAAGGATTACTGTACAGGTTATGGACCACACGATTGGCATTCTGTTTATGGGTAAAGCCTGCAGAGATGACTGGAAGTCTCCAAGTGTAATGAGACTCTTAAAATAATGTAATCCTGTTCTTCATTACAAATACTGGCATATGCATTTCAATACCCAAGGCTTATACATTATCTAGTTAATTATTCTCTACATGGCAACAGAAAGGCTTTCAATGTTGGCAATTATTTAACAGTATGCTTATTAAAGCTTACTTGCATCTTGCAATCTCAGCCAAGCTTACCTGATGGTCATTAAAGTATTGCTACTTAAACACAGAGCAACAGGCACTTTGAGTAATAAGCATAAATCAACAGTACAAAAAATATGACAGAAACCAGACCATTCTGTAAAAATCAAGGACAGATGAAAAACCACTCTAGTACTTGTGTCTACCTTGGATGGGTGGGATACTCTGCACACTTACACTGCATAACTGCTCCTTGCCTTGTTTGGACACATCCAGAGTCACTACATGGGGAAGTGGGGTGCAACAAGTATGCCACAATTTGAAATGTCTCTGGCTGACTGTGATGGCCCTGACACATTTGTCATACCTCTCAACCTCAGACCAAGAAATCTGGACAAAGCCATACAAAGAAGTAGGACAAAGGCCCAAAAATAAGGACAATTTTTAAATATTATTCTTATAAACTTAGAAAGATAATAGAATATGTCTTGCATTAGTATGAATTTTCTGAATGGTATGAAATCTGAAACTCAAATGTCTATCATTATTTTCTAACTTCAGTCTTTAATGATTTGTCACTAATTTGCCAAAAAAAACCCCACAATTTTATGAAAAATGGACCAAAAATGTGATGTAAAAATATAAAATAGCAACACAATACAGCTGGGAACCTGTCAAAGAAGGGACACTTTAATATTAGTACAGCTAACTTGAGCAGCTGACAAAATAAAATAATCTACATGCATTTCTGAAATAAAAGTAATCTAACGGATTATTACAGTTATTTCTTAATTATAAACCCTCCATGTTTTCTTCCAAAATTGCTATTTTGCAGAGGGATCATTAGGGGAAGAGCAACATTTTGAGCCAAAATCAGGGACAGTTGAGAGGTTTGGCTATGCCTAATTTTATAAAGCAATTTATTTCCATGTACCTCTCAACCTGTTAATGCAACAAATCAGGACAAGGCCAAATACATTGGGGGAACATATAAACAGTACTAAAAATTGCTCTTGTATAAACTGAGACAGTCGATAGAACATGTCTTACTTTAGCATGCATTTTTCTGAAGGTTATGAAGTCTGAAACTCAGTGTGTCATTAGTGACTTAATTCCTAAATGATTTGCCAGAAAACCACAAATTTTATGAGGAACGAACCAAAAATAAGAAGCAGAAAAATCTATTCATTCTTTGAAAATCTGGACAGTTGGGAGGTATGGTTCAGCTGGGGCTGCCTAGGTTTGCCGCCCTTCCCCCTCACAAAACCATGGTCGAATGGAGCCTCCCCCCTGCAGCCATTCCAATGATCCATTACTTGGCTGTTTCACTCCATTTACCATAAACACTAATGTGCATACTGATTTACTTCTATGATGATTTGAACTTCATTTTGAAAGTTTTATTTTGCATTTTACAGCACAAACACTAAGACATCTGCTAAACAAACTTGGCATTAAAACTTCTCTGCCATGGAAACTCACATTCATTAAAACAACATTGAAACCCACATTCAAAGAAAATACATTTTACCCGTGGCAGATAAAGATTAATTCTGGTCTGTTTTCAAATCATAGGGCCCTTGCATATGAAACATACATGTGCTCTTTGATACACCTTCCTATTGCTTTGAACATTTTTCCAGTAAACAATGAAACAAAACGCATGCACCAATGACAAAACTCCCCAATTCAGAACATTTTCATCATAAAAGTCTACTCAAACTTCTACAGTCCACTACTATCAGTAAATATGCACAATTCTACAGTCCACCATTATCAGTAAATATGCACAATCTCTAAAGTAGTAAAAAAGTAATCTAAATAATTCCACGTTAAATAAATCTGTAATGAAGAGGTTGCTTCTAGCAATCACCTTTATATTTCATGGTTTCATCGAAAAATAAAGTGTCTGATGCCCGTGAGGAATAAATTGCCTAAATTATATTAAAAATAAGCTAGTAATATTGCAATAGGAAATGGGTGGCAAACTGATAACAGGCTCATAGTATCTTAACTTTCAGTACGGCAGCATTCACCCCTTATGGGAGTAGAACCAACAACCTTCTGCATCAAAAGTAAGTACACAACCTGTTGTGCTATTAGCAATGTGAGCTGACTTAGCATAATCAGCACTAAACTTCTCTTCCCCTGCAGCTCTCAGCTCCTTGTAAAATCTACTCAATACTCAATTGCATCTCAACTTCGCAGCACAAGAAATATGGAAAAAGCCAAATTTATTGGGGTGGATCAAAAGGGCAAAAACCAGGGACACATTAAACATTGCTTGTATAATCTTGGAAAGTTGCTAGAATAAAATGCTGTGTTACCACCATACATTTTACTGCCAAGGTCCCTGTGCAAAAGAGTCAGAACAACATACCACTATGCCATATCACCTGCTTTGTGAAAGAAAAATGCTGTGTTACCAAAATAAGTGTGAATGGCTAAGCCTGCCTAACAGTCATGAGTGAGTTTTCTTTTTTTTTAATCACTTACAGTAAAAAGATTGTCAGCCACATAAAAGAAAAATCACTGTTGCTTAGCAAGGAAAAGTACATTTTTGGCAGCTACATTTGTCTGCTGTTTGTTACAAGAGACATGATGAAAATAAGATGTGCATAAGAACATATCTGCTACTATTGTAAAGTAGTTTCTTGAGAATCTATCCAGTCACTTACTGAGTTCAAAACGAATTAGGGCTCATCACTTAATTGCAATTATTTTTTTACTTGCAGCTCCAAAAGAGAAGCTGTACGAAAGTGCTTTGCGATTTTTAAACATGGCTACATTTGCTATTATGCATGTCAAACTCACACCTCAGTGCTTGACTTTTTGTTGCTAGTTTCACTTTTTGCTTTTCTCCTTCATATTGTCATGCCTAGTTAGTACTGCTATATTTTGTGTAATCCATCTTATTAGTCTAATTATGTATTCAGTAGCACAGCTAATTTGAAAACTGCTTCATCTGCATGTAAAGGCTGACAAATCAGATCATATTTAAATTTAATTTTTAGCTGTTTCTAGCTGTGTGCAATGGTTCTTCATTTTCCAAACCAAGCATTAAAAGATACCATAAACAGTAGTTTTGACTTTCCTAATCTGTTCCACGCACTCAACTATCAGTATACCAGCTAAAACTAGCCAGCAAAAAGTATAAAAAAAATGAAACAAACATATGCACGCACACACACACACACACACACACACACACACACACACACACACACACACACACACACACACACACACACACACCTTGTACATCCAAATCCCTGTCGACCACACACTTACCTGTAGTAAACCACCATAAATCCCTGTCCGCAAACCACCACCATAAATCCTATGAAAATGAGCGCAAATCTGACCCTGCCCATCGCGAGATCTGACTGCAGCAAACTCCAATCCAGACCCTGCCCATCGTGAGATCCTTCCCCCGACGAGACTGCAGCAAACTCCTGACTGCTGACGTTGCAGTCTGACCCCGACGCGTTTTCCCAGCGAGTTCCAGGACAGTCTATGCAGTTTAAAACTGCATAGACTTCTGGGAGCTCTGTTCTTCACGTCTCCCAGTCAGGACTGCTGCTGAGACAAGCGCATGCTCCAGACTGTCTCAGCAGCAGTCCGGACTAGTGCGCATGCGCGAAGTCCGCGATTTTTAAAATTTTTTTTTCTTTTTATTTCTTTTTATTTCTTTATTTTTCTTTATTTTATAGTTGAGGGGGCTGCAGTCCGGCAGTCCAATAGCACGGGCCGCCCCTGCCAAGGAGTCTGCAGAGGCAAAGCACTTTGATGGCAAAGAAACTCTGGAGTTTTTTGATTCCCAGACCATTTTTTATATTGCTCTGCTGTAGCCAAAGGCAGTTTGGGCATCTGTAAGGTGCTCTAAAGCTTTGAGAGCTGGCTAGTGGTAGTATCATGTTCATGAATATAACCCGCATAATTTAGGCTACTGCAACAGTAATCAAAATGTTGAACATCACAAAAACAGGTTTAAAATGCGTAGTTCTAAGTTAATCTTGATGACTGGTTTAATAAGTTATTTATTTATTGATTTTACTACAAATGTTAAGCTTTATTCCAGCATTAATAATGTCTACTATACACTACTTCTAGTACCTTAATGCATCATATACCAGCTGGAAAGCAGCACATAACACAATTTTTAAATGTATTCCTATAAGCACATACAGTGGCATGGGCAGTTTTTCACATAAGATTAATATGACTTATTCATAGGTTCATGGGAGTTTACTAGGCTAATAACCCTAGGGCCTTTACAAGCCTAGCCATGTAATAACCTGAGTGCTCTTATTGACATACTTAGATGGTCATTGTTAGTAGAGCGACTCTGTGATCAGCACCAACTGCCCCTGACCATGAGGGACACAGGTTCCACCCCCAGGGTGAATTTACGGTCACCCATCCAGTTGTCAAGGTTACGTTTGAATAGAGGCATCAAGAAGCTCTGCTTCACATGGAGTGGGAACTTATTCCAGAGGAGAGGCAGTCACTGGGAAATATATGTGTCTGTCCAGCATGTTCTGTTAATGCCACAGTCTAGGTTGAGATCCTGGAGTGAGTTATTCTTGTCCCATTTGATTTGCAGATGTGCAGCACTTCCATTAGGGGAGGGTCCGACACTGCTCTGTAGGCCAGGCACAGCTCACCTCTCAGCAGCCTGTATGATAGAGAGTACAGTGATAGGGCTTTCAGTCTTTCCATGTATGCCATGTTTTGAAGGCACTGGATTCTCTTGGTTAGAAACCTCTGTGGTCTCTCCATTTGCTGCAGGTGTCTGGTGAGATACATACAGAAGGGGGAATTGTGCTAAATTAGCAGTCTGACAAGGGTCGAGTACAGCGGATCTATAACCTCTCCGGTCTATGATGTAATATCCTTATTTATGAGATGTACAGTGTAGAATGCTTTATTTACCACTGCGGACACATGGTGATCAGAGTTTAGATTGCTATCAACCTGTGTTCCCAAGTCTCACACCACTGAGTTTGAGCTTACAGGGATGCTATCTATATCAAAATTAGGAGGGAGCTACTTTTTTGCCAGATAGGAGAATGAAGCATTTATTATTATTATTATTATTATTATTATTATTATTATTATTATTTTAGAATACTTTTTATTGAAATTAGCTTTGTGGCTTTGTCTCTCTCTGGTTCTATAATGCTCCTCAATGTACTGAGCTGTCCAGGGTGCTAAAGTACCATCTCTTGCATAATAATTGGTTTGTGGTTTGCACTGGATGCAGCTGTTGCCTGTATTGATGGCTTCCCACCTGTTTTAGTTTGTAAGTAAAAATATAAGTAAAAAAAAAAGATTTTTTTAATAAAGAATTTTTTTTATTCAGTTGGTCTCAAAAGTAAAAAATAAGGAAGAAGTGTGAAAATGTTGCAAAACAAACACAGACTACCAGATTTTAGAAAATCATTCAAGGTTAGTTTTGCTGATTCCTGCTACATTTTTTGGTACTTCATTACCAGAATCAGGAAAACCAACCTCAAATGGTTTTCTGAAATCAAGCTATCTGTTTGTTTTGCAAAGTTTTCAGTTTTCTTCCTCATGTTTTACTTTTTAGTGTGACTGAACAAAAAGCATTCTTTATTAAAGAAATCTTTTTTTACTTATATTTTTTGCATAACATTTTAGTCCGTGTGTTTGGCACCAATTATTTGTCTGTGTCAGTCCTTTCTGTAATATGTTAACATCATTGGGGGACTCTATGTCTATGTCCAGTTTACAGTCATCTGCAAACTTGGTAAGCCACTGGCCCTCTACCTTTGCCTGGATGTCAGAGATATAGTTTCTAAACAGTACAGGGCCCAGCACAAATCCTCGTGGTACCCAACCGAAAACTGATCTACTAGTTGAGTTGGACTTCCCAACTTTAACAGTGTATGTTCTGTCAGTGAGCTAGTTTGCTATCCATCTAGTAATGTGCGGGTTAATCCCCAGCTGGGAGAGATTTTCTATGATACTTAATTGGGGGATTGTGTCAAAGGCCTTGGCTAAATCAAGATAGGTAGTATGTACTGTCTTGCCCTCATCCAGGGCTTTGGTGACATTCTCAAAGAAGTCCACTAGGTTTAATAAGCAAGATATATCCTTGATGAAACCATACCAGGTCAGGTCAAGGGTTTGAAGATTATCCATGATGATTCTTTCTATGGTCTTGCAGATAAGGTTGGTTAGGCTTATGGGTCGATAGATCCTAGGGTCAGTTGATGGACCCCCTTTGTGCAAGAGGATTACTGTTGCAATTCTCCACTCTGCTGGGACAAAGCCAGTTCTCTGGCTATGGTTAACGAGAGTGCTGAGTGGTTAGATCTTGTTTTAGATAGTTTAGAAAGCAGCCTGGGTATGTTATTTGGTCCCATAGAGGCCATGTTTTTGGCCTTGGAGAGTGCTTGTATGAACTGCTCTTTGGAGATGCTTGGTAGAGGACTGGTGTTAGGAATGCTTTGGTGTATGTCTGGTGGGGACGGGGGGGTGAAATTATTGTCAAATCTGTCAGCTAGGAGGTTAGCAATTTCAGGTTCAGTGTGAGGGGTACCACCACTATAAGGTCGGTACACAGCTGCTCATTCCCTTTTAGGTTTTGGATGTAGCTAAAGAATGCCTTATGATTGTCTTTAGCTAGGGATGCTAATTTAGATTTGTAGCTAGCCTTAGAGGACTTAACAAAAATCTGATTTGCTTGTTCAAGCTGTGGAGGATATTCTTCCTCTATTGAGTAAGTATTGAGTAAGTTCCCTCCTGTTCTTAGATATTAGTTTCCTTCTTTTGATGTGTAGCTTGTTTATACTTACAGTTCACCAGGGTGGCTTGTATTATTCGGGAAGGCCTGTTTTTGTTCATGTTGGGTACAGCTGAGTCAATGCATTTGTTTAATTGGCTGTACAAGGCATTTATGTATTCTTCTGCATACGAGTAATTCCTGGTTATGTTGGCAGGGGCTTTGAAACTTTTTACACCATTGTGTAGTAGGCAATAGTTTGCTTTGGAGAAATTTTTCATTTTTTTTTAATCCTGCGGGGGTGTCAGGTTTGGTCTTTACTTCAAACAAGACAGAATTACGGTCTGACCATACCAGGGATGGCAACACACAAGAGGTAGTGCAGTGACCCCCCCCCATGTTGGTCAGCACTAGGTCAAGGACATTTGAGCCCCTTGTGGAGGTCTCAACCAACTGTTCCAGGGCATTTGAATTAACAAATTCCAGGACCTTGTAGCGATTATGTTTGTGCTCATATATATATCACCCAGTCAATGGAAGGATAGTTGAAATCTCCCATGACCAAGTTGTTTGGCTGTATACTAAGTGACTCTAGTAAGTCCAAATAGGAAGTGTGCGTCTCCTGGATCATTGCAGGGGAACTGTAGCTAGCGATGATGTAGAGGAGTATTTTACTGTAGTTAATTGCACCTGGAGTAGCTCAGGAGAGTCGCACTGTTCCACCAGTCTCATGGTGTATTTGGACTTAATGAAGATGGATTCATCTCCACCTCTGGTTCTTTCACACTCATTTTGGGGTCTAAACATGTGAAAGGCATCGTAGACTTGTATGTCCAGCATGCTCTGAGCGGCCTTGAACCAGATCTCAGTGACTGCAGAAATGCATCTTCCAAGATGAGGAGTGCTTCCAGGGAGTGCAGTTTACTATTCAAACTCTTAGCATTAAGCAGCATGACCTTAAGTTTGCCTTTAGTGGATTTCTTTACATCAGAAGTTTTGTTGTTTGGACATTGCCTAAAAAATGCATGATGAGCTGACAAGCATCTTTGCCAGTATCTGAAAACCTTGAGGAGACAGATGAAGGCCATCTCTGGCAAAGCAGCATGGATTGTCAACCATGTCTTCCCAGGCAAACAGATAACTGGATTGCTCTGGTGTGATGCCAGAAGCTAAGCCAATTATTGAAATTAATAATTTGTTGTCTGTATTGTGGCATCATCATAGGTGAGGGTAGAATACTGATTAGGGATAAGGACATACCTGGCTGGGACACATAATCTGAGAGTTTGGTCATGTCTCTCTTCATATAGTTCCGAGAGGTACATCTAAAGTCATTCACACCAGCATGTACTATGGCAGTGTCATAATGGTATTTGTTGCTTAATGACTTGTGTGCATGTATGATTTCATGGATCTTGGCACCTAACTATGACCTCTTTGTTCAATCTGGTAAGGGGACATCTGTGTGTCTCACTACTGAATTGCCTATGACCAGAACATTAGGTTTTGAGGTGTTTTGCCTTAGGGGTTTAATTGCTGAGACACTATGTGTGTTGATGTGTGTAGTGGTGGATTCTGTTCATGTACCAGTATGTGTATGTTGTTTGAACTTGGGAGGTCTCCTGTCTTTTGCTAGGCTCTTAGTGAGTACCTCCACATATTTGAGTTTATGTGTCTTGACCTTATCTTTATGTTAGAGGGGAGTTGTGACTGCTGACAGCCTGTTGTATGAACTGCATATTGTTATGTGAGAGGACTACTCTAATTTCATGACATAGTCACATCTCTCACATGCTGTGTTTGTTTGCTTTAGGAGCAAGTGATTGCCAGTATACACGAGGCAATTAGTATATTGCCTCAGGATGCCTACATCAATCAGGTTGGCTGGAGAAATGGTTGGAAAGTGTCTGGCCATTATGGCAGGTATATATTGTAGTAAGTAGTTGTGATGGGCTAGATGGACCAGGTTTTGTTTGTGAGACTAACAAAGGTGGCTATTCTGAGGAGGGCTAAGGGTGGAAGACTGTGTCAGTACTTCAGAATGCACAATTGAGTTGCTCGCTAGGTAGCAATGTGCAACTACATTGTGCATAGAGAGGCAGTGGAGCTAAGGAGGGTTCTCCAGCAGATATCAAGGGAAAACTGTGTTTCTAATACCAAGATTCTCAAAAGTGACATTAGATGGAACAGATGCTAAAAGCAGATAAAGGAAATAACACCAGATGGTGAAAAGCATTCATATGGCATATAATGAAATAAGGATGCCTTGAGGATCATTCAAATAATGTCTATATCCAAAGAATGAAACAGTTGTTTACAGTTTTACTTAGATTTAAACCTTTAAAGAAATGTTACTGAAAACATAATCAAAATTTACTATCTAGAACATATTTGATTGGGTAAAACAGAACAATTAAAGTGTTTCATCAACTACTATGGCAAAGTATCTGGAAAGAACAACTATGTGTTGGGGTTTGCATAATGGTTACGGTATTTTCATAGGTTCATAGGTTCATAGGTTGGTACCAGGCTATCGGCCCTAAGGCCTATACAAGCCTAGCCTTAACAATTCCCTGGATATTTCTTCCCACAGTATTTACTTCTCTGGGCCCCTGTCTAGCAGGGCAACTGACATGATCCCCGGGGTGAATTTCCTATCTCCCATCCAATCATCAAGGTTCCTTTTGAAGAGGGCCAATGAGGCGCTCTGCATGACATGTATGGGCAGTCTATTCCAGAGTATGGGGGGTCTCTGCATCAGGAACCTATCCCTCCAGCATGTTTTGTTCATTGTGATGACAAGGTTTAGATCCCTGGAGCGTGTGGCTCTGAGGGATTTCTTTAAGTGCAGCATGTCCAACATCTCAGGGTTCGACATGGCCTTGTATGTTAAGCAGAGATCGCCTCTGAGTAGACGATATGCCACAGAGTATAGCTGGAGTTTTTTTAGATGGTCAGCATATGGCATCTGCTTTAGGCATGTGATTCTTTTAGTGAGGTATTTCTGTGGCCTTTCCAGCTGTTGCAGATGTCTTGTGAGGTACATACCAAATGGGGCATTATACCCTATAATGGGTCTAATGAGGGATGAGTACAGTGGGACAATGACCTCCTTTTTTCTGGATGAAAAGCCCTTAGTGATGAGGTGTGCCACATAGAAGGATTTCCTGACTGTTGGGGCGATGTGGTTATCGAAAGTGAGACCACTGTCCACCTGTGTCCCTAAGTCTCTCATCACACTTTCGATGTTTAGTGTCCTGCCACCTATGTGGTAATTCATGGGTACATGTTTTCTTCCAAATGGGATAACTATACATTTCTTGGCATTGAGCTTGAGCCCATGGCTCTGGCACCAGGCATCTGTTTCTGTAAGGCCCTTTTGTAGACTATCCACATCATTTGGGGATTCAATAATGGCTCCCAGTTTGCAGTCATCTGCAAACTTTGTTAGCCAGAGTCCCTTAGTGTTGGCCTGTACTTCAGAGAAGTAGATGCCAAAAAAGAGTGGTCCCAGGACTGAACGCTGAGGTACTCCACTTGTCACTTGTCTGGAGCTGGATTTGGAGTCAGCTACTTTTACAGTCTGGGTTCTGTCAGTAAGCCAGTTGGCAACCCATCGAGTGATGTATGGATTTATGCCCAGCTTAGTAAGTTTATCTATGATTCCAGAGTGGGGGATGGTGTCGAAGGCACTCATAGACACAAGGTACAAGGTTTGATTTGTACCTTTGGTATGAGACATTTGGCTAGGTTTAAAATGGCCCACAAGGCCAGATAGCCTAATATAAACCTATGAAAAAGAACCTTCAAGGTGGGTTTGACATAATAGTTAAGGTCTTCAGATCATAGACATAAGGTACAGGCTTTGATTCTGGCCTCTGGTTACTGGCTGACCTTAAAATGGCCCTTCAAGCATTTAACCTAGTATTCACATATGAAAATGTGACACTTGGATTTCAATTCAGAAAAAGTTAAACTTTTGAGGGGTAGGTTTGGCACAATGGTTAAGGGTTTCACCTCACAGACACAAGTTATTGGCTAGGGTTAATGTGGCCCTTTAGGGCAGTTAGCTTAGTATTCACCCATGAACCTATGAAGTATGACAGGAAGGAAAACATGTTCATATCCCTGCAACATGTTATAATTCAAGTGAAAATCTTCTAGTGTGCAGATGTATCAGGAGTTACTCATTAAATGGAAAATAAATTCTGATTTATAGTGTTGTGAATAAGGACATAAAGCCTCACAGATTCATTGCTTGATACGGTGTCCAGAAGCACAGGCAAAGTGGAAGAAGAAGATGAAAACAATTACTGTAAAGTGTTATATTAGAGCACATCAATCTCCTAACACTGACGGTTGGCATTTGAATTCCTGTAACAAACTGAAACAAAAATTAAGTTGTTTTAGCAGATGCTCCTACTGAAAGCTTAACTCTTACTTAATGGAATCAGAAATATTGCATGCTTCGCCATTAGCACCATAGGTCCATATTTGCATGGTAATTCCTTTTAAATTTTATTAATGGGCAAAAGTTGGGGTGGGTTTTAGTATATCTGTCGTTCGTGTAATAAGCTATCAGTGGTAAACAAAAAAAATATATTATCAAGTGAAAACTAAATTATAAATACTTGAATTACTAAGGAAGTCTGGTGTCTGAAATCTGTTAGTATCAGAGACAATCAGTGATAGAATGTTAATCTTTCTATAGAAGTTCAGTAATTGCATATGTTGTGTAAGCAAAGCATTACAGGAACCATAGGATCAAAGAGTTTTACTCAAGAAACACTGTGTGCCAGTCAGAGAAACAAGGTACAGTAACTAATCTTTAAGCATCTGATGTTCATGCCATAAACCTAGGAAAAGCAACAACAGGAAGGTGTCCATTGACACAAGGACTGTGATAGTGCTATGCAAATGCAAATGTAGCTATCTTGGTATTTGCATGAACAGACATAATTCAGGTCATAAAGTGTGCTTAGCATATACTATGATGGACATGACAGTATTGAAGTATGTAAGTTTATTGACATTTAACTGTAGACAACAGTGCAACAAATACTCAAAAAATGAACACAGTAAAATGCCTTATTAATGTGATGGCTGCAGATGCAGCCGTAGCAGCTGAAGCGTATAGGTAGGCAGTCATGCACTGCTGCTGTGCCAGGTGTCCCTTCAAGTGGCTAATGTTACTAAACAGAATGGATCAGCTGTATACATTATGGATCAATGATGAACTAGAGCAATTAGTTCACCTATGGAAGTAGCTCAAGGCTGGCTAATACAGTTACAAACCAGAATTAATAGGACTATAACCATCCTGACTATAGTTACTTCCCAAAGGTCTAGAAGTGACACAACATCCATAACCCAGTCATCAGTCAGCAACATCCTGCAGTTGTTCCTGGATTGCTTGATGACTCATGCTGACAGTATATACAGAACCCAGAGAAGCAGGTCAAGATAACTCATATGTGAAGCTTACACACAGTGTGCTGCTTACTAAGCACTCCTGATGCAGTGGTTAGCACAGCTGAAGCAATAGGGAGCCTTGCATACCTCTATAGGCATAGCTACTACTCAGCCACTTACCAGGTAGGATGAGAGTATAAAGTCCACATCATGAATATATCAGTTCACAACTCAGGGTGTAGCCATGATGCCAAATTTTGACATTCCAGTGGCATTATTATTATTAATATTATTATTAATATTATTATTATTATTATTATTATTATTATTATTGTGTATTAGAGATGTACTAATTTCACATGGATGTCTGCCAAGTGATGCTGGATATTGATATCATCTAGAATCAGGGATAACACCAACAACTTCCCAAAAGCCACCCACACACCAGGCTTAACACTGTGCCCAACATCAAAAAGAGAAAATCATTGAGTGTGCCCTCACTGACCAGAAGATGTCTTTCCCTGCCCAGATATTGCAATGGCACACTGAAGTGTATAACCCAAAAGGCCTGATGGATTTTCACAGATAGATGCTCCATACATCATATATAGAAACCTACTTGTCCCCTAGAGTTTGATGGTGATGAAGGACAGGAAGTTGTATCACCAACACCATCTCATGCTCAAACTGACTCAACAAGACAGTCGCACATGGCCCCAGCAAATCTAGGCCTCTATCATCACCCACGTCTTTGGATGAAGGTGAGGTTTTCAAAGATCAATAGTCACAATGGTCAGACTAGAACTTGGGGTAAGGAATGAAGTGGAATGTAGACTACTAGAATTCAGCCAAGCTAATGCATAGGTCTAAACAGACATTCTCTTTCAACAGTTGAAGATGTGCCTTCATACGTGGTTATCACCAGATGGTCTATAATGTAACTAGACTGACTATATACTTTATAGTCAGAGATAGAACAGCTCTGCAATGACAGAAAAATTAAGACTGGGTGCTGACAATGGCTTGGACCATCAGTGCCTCATTGTAAAATTCAAAATGTAATTCAAGAAAACAGAAAAAGTCTCTATGTTAACTAAATAGGAGCTCAAAATGTTTCATATGAATGAATATGTAGCAGAATTCTAAACCTCTTAGCACAAAACATCTGGACAAAGTTAAAAATAATGGGAGGTACAAAGGCCCAAAATAGGGACAATTTTTAAATATGCTTGTATAAACTTAGCAAGTTGCCAGAATAAAAGGTTTTGTGTTATCATGCATTTTCTCAAGGACACACAGTTTGAAACACAAATGTCTGCCATTTAGTGAATTCAGCCCTCACTGATTTTTCATAAAACAACAAATTGTATAAGAAACAGACCAAAATATGAAGCAAAAATATGGACATTCAGCAAAAATGTAGATAGCTGAGAAATAATAATGGATCAGATTTAAAGGGTCCCTATTAATTACTCAAACTTTTTAAAGTTCGAATGTCATATGATTGACACCATATGATCGAACTTTAAAAAGTTTGAAGGTGAAAAACAATGGTTTTGTACGGCACAGAATGGGAAAATTTCCCTTTTCTGCACTGAAGTGCGATCTCAGAGTTGGTATATTTAAGTAGTGGGAGTGTGGGGGTGCAGGGGGGCTTGCCCTCCTGCTCAGAGAGTTGAGGTAAGTTTTTTTTTTATTTATTTTTTATTATATTTTCAGTGTTTCAAACTTCGCTCATATGGTGTTGAACATATAAGGTTCGAAGTTTTGAAACTTTGAATATATAATATAGACCCGATTTAAAGACCTGGTGGATAGAGTACTTACAGATCTTAGGACAGATATTTAGGGTATTATCTAGGAGGCAGCTACAAACACATAGCAAATCAAAACAAGATGAAGACGGCGAAAAATGGCTGTGTGTGGTGACATTAGAAGTGGCAGAGGAAAAAAAAAAACAGCAAAAGGCAATGAAAGCAAGGAAACATATATCAAATTGAATGTAGAGTTCTAAAGGGTACCACAGAGAAATAAGGATGCATGTTAAAATGAACAGTGTAAAGTAGTGAAAGAAAATAACAGAAGAGAAAATACAAGAGAGCTCATCAACAAAATTGTAATTATGAATGGAATCCTCCATGGAAGAATGGCATGATGAAAGATGAAGATGGGAAGAACCTAGTAGAAACGCAAACTATTAAAAAATCAGTGGTAGGACTATAGATAGGAGATATATGTAACCTAACATCATTAATGAATATTAAGGCATGTTCTGTGATGTAGAGCCAGGCATCCTGAAATCGAATGTCACGTGGGCCCTACAAAGATTTGCTAATAAGAAGGTGTTAGGAAATTATGAAATTCTAGTTGAATTGCTTAAAACCCAACAACATTTTACTTTTACAGAGTTGCTTTAAATTTGCCAGGAAATTTGGAAGACATTGCACTAGCTATTAGATTTGAATAGGAGAACTGATATTCCAGTCCCAAAAAGGGAGCCAAGAAGTGCTCAAATTATCAAATAATTAAGCAATAACCAATGATGTGGTGTGGTATATTAAAGATTTACCCACTGTTGGTGTGGTTTTATCACGAGGGCAAAGCCCGAGTGATTAAATAAAGCCAACCATGGGTTAATTTCAATATATAACAACCACGGAGTTGGTTATTACTATTATACAATGACATTATTTAAGAAAAAAACATACTTTTCTTAAATAATGTCTTTATATAATGACGCATTACTGTTCTTCTGTAGCTGGTGATACACTACTTCCTTGTTCTGATGTACTGTGCATGCATCTGGGACTTGCGTTCCCACCCATACTCAGTACATTCATGCTTTGAAAAGGAAGCAACAGAGAAATGAACGTCTCTGTTGTTCTGTTTTCATTTTCCTTTCTTTTTTTTATTATTAAAAAAACGTTTGGGCTACTTTAGGGGTAGGAGAGAGAGACAGAATGGAGAAAACGCAAAGAAAGTCAGGTACGTGTCTTTAGTTTTAAATAACATACCTGATTTTCTTTGTAATTCCTCCATGCTGCCACTCGGGTATGTCCAGAGTATGGACTATAGGATTTTTTAAAATTTTTACTGGAAAAAAAAATAAAAATTTTAGAATATACGAATGGTAAGAAGTCCGGGTGACCAAACCTTTTTCCGTTGGTATATTGTGGGATTTACAATGGGCACGCTGGTTGGGCTGGCCAATCAGCGTGCACGTTTTTGAGTACTAATGGCCAGTCATTGTATAATTGCACTAATTTCAAAGGCTAGGAAGGTAATTTTACTCTAAGCCTTTATTGACTACTTTCAGGTCTTTGATTGTGTGAAGCACTGCAAACACTGTAAAATGGGGATACCAGCTTACTTTATTTGTTTTCTGGTGAATTTATATGCAGACCTAAAAGTAACAGTTATAACTAAATACAGAATAACCAATTAGCTCAACACATTGGGGAGAGAAGTACAATAAGGCTGCATTAGTTGTTACACTTCTTAATTTATGCACCAAATATGTAAAGCCAAATGCTGGGTTAGAGGAACCAGATGCTGGAATCAACACTGCCAAAAGACATATCAACAACCCCAGACATTCAAACGGTACCATTCCATATCAACAACCCCAGACATTCAAATGGTACCATTCCATATCAACAACCCCAGACATTCAAATGGTACCATTCCATATCAACAACCCCAGACATTCAAACGGTACCATTCCATATCAACAACCACAGACATTCAAATGGTACCATTCCATATCAACAACCCCAGACATTCAAACGGTACCATTCCATATCAACAACCCCAGACATTCAAACGGTACCATTCCATATCAACAACCCCAGACATTCAAACGGTACCATTCCATATCAACAACCCCAGACATTCAAACGGTACCATTCCATATCAACAACCCCAGACATTCAAACGGTACCATTCCATATCAACAACCCCAGACATTCAAATGATACCATTCCATATCAACAACCCCAGACATTCAAACGGTACCATTCCATATCAACAACCCCAGACATTCAAATGGTACCATTCCATATCAACAACCCCAGACATTCAAATGGTACCATTCCATATCAACAACCCCAGACATTCAAATGGTACCATTCCATATCAACAACCCCAGACATTCAAACGGTACCATTCCATATCAACAACCCCAGACATTCAAATAATACCATTCCATATCAACAACCCCAGACATTCAAATGGTACCATTCCATATCAACAACCCCAGACATTCAAATGGTACCATTCTGGTGGTTGAAACAGAAGAGGATTTGACTATCCTGCTTATGAAAGTGAAAGCAGAAAGTACACAAGTAGGTTTGCTGAGCAGCGTTATAGCGAATAAGAGCAGCGTTATAGCGAATAAGATTCCTGTTTGTTTCTCAACTTTAAAGAATAGCATTAGGTCATAAACCTCGGCTCTAGATGATCATCAGTCTTAAAGTGACACCGCAACCCCATTTCCAAAAATGAAAAAAAGGGCTGTGAATGGATGGATTATTTGCAAATGTGGGGCAAATGGTGGCAATGACTGACTTCATTATCACGTGCTCAAAGATTTCTGCAAATGGTGACTGCAGCCATAACATTAAAAATGCATTCTCCTTAGGAGTACAATTATGGAAAATTTGGATCAGATATTAATGAGCAAAGACATCACATGGTCAACAAAGGTCCATACAGTCAAATGAAATGTTTTCTCAGTAATTCATATGGGTGTGATACTTAGGTGTTAAGTAAGCCCGTGTATTGTAAAGCTGATGCTTTTTAACTGCAATGTTAGACAACACTTGTGAGAAGTCCACAGGTTACAAAAAGGTCAAATCAGCTAATATTTATTTATTTACTGACATTTGCTTACAGTGAAAGTCCGAGTGGGTAAAGCCAATTTTCAGTGGAGACCCGGGGAGAAAAGATCCAAATTATAAAACATTTTAAGAACAATAATTTTGCAATCTTCAAAATTAAAACAAAAACATCTACAGTTTAAATAATTATAACAAATTAAACATAATATAAAAAGATTGGTTAAGAATTTATACAAGTTAACTTAGAATAATTTAATATTTACAGAAAGTTTGGGCAGTCTGTAGAAAATTAAAGGTAAATTAGTTTAATATAAACAGGAATTGCAATATGAAGTAAGGTGAAAAAAAGCCTTATTTATTTATTTTATTTATTTATTGGCATTTGTTATTAGTCCAGCTGAGCGAGGGGCCCATTTTCAGTGGAGACCCAAGGAGAAAAGCTCCAGAAGTAAAATAAGTAAGTATGACATTTACAAAATATTAATGTAGGGTCACAGAAATATAGTACAAGTCAAAAATATGTGCACAGCAGTACAATGCATAGGTAAAATAAGTGCAATTTCCAAAATTTGAGAACAGCAGTATATAGCATAGGCCAAATAGGTTAAAATGTTTAGAGAATATTACACAAAGGAGTACACTATGAATACAGTTTGCTAGACAAGTACAAGGAGGAAAAAGAGGTGATAGGGAAAAGCAGATAAGATGAGGAGAGAGGAGACTAGTTCAAGTGGGAGTTCGACAAGGGAATGACCAAGTTATGAGGAGGAAAAGTTTAAGTTCTTTCTTAAACAGGTATTTGTGCTGACTGCTTCTTATGTTGCGAGGGAGTGAGTTCCAAGCATGGGCTGCAGAGTAATTGGAAAGGGCCTTACCAATGTTTTTATTGGGTTTGTATAACTGAAGGAAGTGTTTATTGGCTGTACAGAGGTGATGAGGGGAGTTATAGAAGAAGACTAAATAGGAGATGGAGGGACAGGATAAGGGTTCATATAGGGTAGAGTGTGCAATACATAGCTGGGGTATAAGTAGCTGTTTGGAGAATTATGGTCATTGGAGTGACTTAAGGGCAAGACAGTGGTGAGATTTATAAGGAAGGTTGGTAGCAAATCTGGCAATTTTGTTATAAGTTTGCTCTAGTTTAGTGATAAGAGATGCTTGAACATGAGTAAGGACAGGGGAAGTGTAAAGAAGGCAGGGTAGGAGTAGGGCCTGAGCAAGGGAGGGTTCAGAGGAGGGTGACAGAAATTTTTGATTACAAAAGAGAAGTCCAAGTTTCTGGTGGGTCTTCTTTATACTTTGTTGAATATGAATATCAAATTTAATTCATTGTCAGTGATAACTAACTCCAAGCAGTTTAGTATGGGGTTCAGGTTTAATAATGGTGTTGTTGAGAGAGGATATAGAGAAAGAGGCTTTGTGCTGAACAAGTGTTTTATTGAGGAAGAGGTGTTTTTCTGTATTTAATATGAGTTGGTTATCAGAGACCCAGGTTTTGACAGACGAAAAGGTTTGTTGAGTGAGGGCTAGTAGATCAGGGATGTTGTGGGCAAAGGTAATGAGGGTGGAGTCGTCAGGATACTGTAGAGGTGTAGAGGGGCTAGTAGCAGAATGAAGTTTATTAGTGAATATATTAAACAGGAGGGGGCCCAGAATTGATCCTTGGGGAACTCCAGTATTAACAGGGAGGAATGGAGAGAGGACGGTTTGCCAGTGGTCAAATTGTTGCCTGCTGGAGAGGTAGTGATACAACCAGTTGATGGAGGAGGTAGAGAGATGTAGGTCTAAGAGTTTAGTTAGAAGTTTAGGATGAAAGACTATATCAAAGGCCTTTGAAAGATTGAGGGAAAGACTGGAGAGGAGCTTATTGTTAAGGGTTTCAGCTATTATTTGGGTAAATGATAGTAGTGCATTAGAAGTGCTATGGTGGGACCTAAAGCCATGTTGGGTTGGAGTGAGGAGATTTTTATCGAGAAAGTATTTGAGTAGCTGAACATGGATGCACTTTTCAAAGATTTTGTATAGGGAGGACAGGATAGCAATTGGTCTAATGTTAGAGGGACCTGTAGAGTTGCCCCTTTTGTAAAGAGGGATAGTATAGAAGGACTTCCAAATGTTGGGGACCAGGGCTTCTGAGACTGAATGGTTAATAGGAATAAAGACAGGTTAGGTGATGGAATGTGCAGCTATTTTTAGGAAATGGGGGGGGGTAATTGGTCAGCTGAGGGAGAGCAGGGTTTAAGTTTGTTAAGGAGAGATTTAATTGTAGTAATTGGGGCTGGTTGGAAAAAGAAGCATTGGGGAGAGTTTTATTATGGGGTAGTGGAGGTTTTGAGTGAGATGTACTGTTTTGTGTATTAAGTGTGATGTTTTGAATAGTTTCTATTAAATAGTTGCTAAGGAGGGAGGCAGTTTCAGAAGCAGTGTTGTTTAGAAAGGGGTTGGGAGTAGCGAGGTTACCTAGGTGGAGTAGGTTGTTGATGGTGGTTCATAAATTGTTGTGGATTTTTGTGTGGGATACTTTAGTTAGAGGGAAAAAAAGCTCTATTGTCTTTGTTGACAAGTTTTTTAGCCAGGTTTATGAGCTCTCTGTATGTCTGCAGTAAGAGAGGGGACTTGTTTTTAACCCAGGCTTTCCATGAAGAATCTCTTTTGTGCATGATTGAGAAGGTTTGTTTTGTTAGCCAGGGGAGAAGTTGGATTTTATTCTGATTTTTCTGGAAGGAGCAACAGAATCTTGTGCATCAAGGAAAATCTTATTGAAGGAATTTACTGTCTCATTGAGAGGGAGGTGGTAGAGGAAGGACCAACTAATGCCACACAATTTGGAATTAAAAGTGTCTGGGTTAAAGTGGGTAAGGTTTTGGCATACACTGTAAGTAGGGTCTTTAGGCGGGTGTTGGGTGAATCTGTGTGTGAAGGTTGGAGAGTGGTCACTCAATGAGCTGGGAAGTATACCAAGGTGAGGAACTGAAGTAAGGATCCAATCAAGGATGGGTCCAGATGAGGAGTTTTTGTTTATACTAGTAGGGGTGGAGATGTGTTGGTGAAAACCATGAAGGTTAAAACTATGGGTGGGGGATGAGGTGGACAGTTTAGTGCAGTCTATATTAGTGTCTCCAAGTATGATAGTTTCATAAGGAATAGGGTGAGCAATCCAGGACACGAAGTTCTATAGGATGGGAATATTATCGCCAAGCTGATTTGTATATAAAGACTATAGCACATTCTTTGTGAGGGTTGAGGTGAAAATTTATGAGTATTTCACCAGGTGAGAATCAGGAAAAGAAATGGAGAGGGGACAGGTTAAGTAGCTCAGAGTGAGGATAGCAACCCCTCCTCCCTGTTTTTGGTTCTGTCTGAGCAAAAGATGTTATAACCTGGAGGTAGGATTTCTTTGTTAAGGATGTGAGGTTTCCACTAAGTTTCTGATAGGGCAAGAATGTGAGAAGATGTGTTACATATCCTGGAGTGCAGGTTTGTTACTTTATTTATGATACTTTCAATAGTTAGAGAGAAGATTTTTAGAGATTTGGAAGGGGAATTACTGGTAGGAAGGGGTAAGTGAGGTGGAGGGGTATGAGTAGTGATATTGTGCAAGGAAGCGGTAGGCCCTGGGTTTGGGTGGATGTCTCCATACAAAAGAAGAGTGTCAAAGAAAGTGAGAAGAGAAGAGAGTACATTCAGCGTAGTAGGAAATCTAGGTTTCTGACCAGAGGAGAGGGATGAGTTAGAACAAGTAGGAACTTTAAAGAGGTTGGATGGTAAAATAGGAAAGAGACATGGTGAAATTAATTGTGGGTAAGAGATAGTATGAGTATTAGGAGTATAGGGGAGAGTAGGTGAGGGGGATTGATAGTAGATTGATGAATGGTAAGAGGTTGTTAGAGAGAGGAAGAAGAGAAAGGTGATGAAGAGATAGAGTGGCCACATGACTGGAGAGTAGGTAGGAAGAGGGAATAGTGGTAGATGAGTCAAGAATGCAGTGAATAAGAGCAGTGAAAGCAGAGAAAGCAGAGAGGGTGTGTGAGAATGTAAGGGAGGAGAGATACAGTACATGGGAGTGGTTAGCAGAGTGAATCAGGTGTTAGATTAGTTAAGAGAGGGTGATTGGTTGGATAAGAGGAAGGTGTGTGGTGTGTAAGCATATATATGTAAAGAAAGTGGGGGTGGCTGGAAATGGGGGGAGGGTAAGGGAGCTGAGAGAGCCTGGGCAGAGCAGAAGATCGTTATGCTTCAAAAAAAAAAAAAAACTATCACTGAGACTTGCATTTAAGTTTATCAGTGAGGAGAACACTGTTTAGAGTGGAGAGACTAAGTGACTAAAGACAGATGTTGATAATGTATGAAGTGAAATATTGGTTTAGAAAAGAGAGAATACATATAGAAAAATCTTAGACTTTAGCACACTTTCCTAAAGTTCGTTAGGTGCCAAAGTGATACAGAGAGCAGGGAGAGAGATGCATACTCAGTGAGGGTGAAAGAAAGGTGGTGATGGGGGTTACTGAGCTGAGAAATAAATGTGCATGCCACAGCCTAGTTTAATTTGCAAAAACAGACAAAAAAATACTTTTAATACCAGGTGAGGAAAAAGCAATTGGAGCACATAAATATAGCTTTTTTTTTTTTTTTTTTTTCAAAACAGGTTTATTGTTTTAACATATAAGAGAAATATCATAACAATTTTATACAAGTAATTAAAAATAGGTATTATTATAATATTCAACAAAACAACTAAAGTATTTACAAAGACATCCACTACAATCAGATCAATTAATTAAACTAAAATACCATGCTATTGAAATTAAAATTTTTTTAACAAATTTTGTAAATTATCCCATACAATAAAATAAGATGTTTTTCTATTTGTTCTAGTCCTAATTGTGTTTATTTCCATATGGCACACTATATTCATAACATTTTTAAATTCATTGAATGAAGGAGGTGTATCTGAAATCCAATTTCTAGTTATTATTTTCCTAGCCACTGCTAGAATAGACCATAACAAGGGAAGCTTAACCTTTTAACACTTTGAGGTACAGGTGTGTTGAATAATATAAGAGATTTAGAAATAATGAAATTATCTGTAAAAAGAGCCTGCAAAAATTCATTAATTGACTTCCAGTATTCTTTCAATTTTATACAGTCATAAAACATATGAGCCCAGTCAGCATTAATTTCTACATTACATCTCTTACATAGATTATCTTTATTATTTATTTTATTCACCATCAAAGGTGTATAAAAAGATCTATGTAAAAATTTCCATGTATAAAGTCTCCAGACAATGGAAGACGTAGTTCTATAAGCAGATTCCAATATATATTGTTTATCTTGTTGATTTGGTGGGTCCCCATTAATAGAAGTGAAATAATTCCAGTATGAATCTACACTGTAAAAGTTTCTTGTCTGATAACTTTATGTATGTATGAAAGTTTACCTTTATCAGAAACTTTATGTTGTAAATTTAATATCAAGTAATCAATCAGTGTTGGAATAGATTCTTTAACAGTTATAGACATTAAATCTATTTTATTAATGAGATGTTGTCTAAAGGTCTGAACCTCTAACCAGCAAGTTTCTCTTAGATCAAATTATTGTTTTAAGAAATCTAGATTTTTAACTTTATTATCAGATATCAACTGATACCAGTACTTTAGATCATTATCTATAGCTAAATGAGTTCCTTCAGAAGTAGATGACAAAAGCATACCCTGAGTATACATTATAGGAAATACAATAAAATTCCATTCCCTATACTTAGGGTGCATGAATATAAAGTTACGATAACTAATAATAATATTTAATGGGTAACAAACCATATGTTTAGGTGTAATAGGTGAAGTACAAAATTCCTTTAGTAACCATAACATGGAGTTATTTACAATCATATTTTTATGTGTTAAGGAGATTTTCATGAAGTGTATACTAATTAGCTCCCAATAATCTTTCCATTTTGTGACATATGACTGATCTATTAATAAAGTAATAACTTTTACAATAGAAGAGATAGTATATAAATTAAAGTCTGGAAAAGAAATACCCCATTGAGACCAGCTATTAGTATGTTTCTTTAATGCAATCCTAGGTCTATTAGGTGCCCATAAAAATTTAACATTAGTGTGTTCAGTTTCTTGATAATTATTTTTGTAGGTGGAAGTATTATTGATTGTATTAAGTATAAAATCTTGGGGAATATTATCATTTTAATAATTGTAAGTCTCTCCTCCATAGTAAAAACATATTATTCCAGGTATTAAAAAGATTTTGTATATTAAGAAAACAGGTATTATAATTATTATATATAATAGATTTAATATCTTTAGACAGTATTATACCTAAATAAGTTATCTGACCTGAATTGGGTACATATTTAGTAAAATCACTAATGAGAATATTTTTTCGTGTATATATAGGTAGTATTTTAGTTTTTCTTCATTGAATATTAAACCAGAAATACTTTTAAAATTCATCATGTTATCAAATAGAGACTGTATAGAAGAATTAGATCCTGCTGATGTAATTAGAACATCATCTGCAAAAAGTTGAATTTTGGATGTTGTATTTTCATCTATTTCAAAACCCTCTATGTCAGTACTGTTTCTGATCAAATTAGCCCAAGGCTCCATTACTAAAGTGAATAATAGTGGAGAAAGTGGACATCCTTGTTTTGTACCTTTAAGAATGGGTATTTTTGTGAAACATATGTTCCTACCTTAATATAAGCCAACGTTCCTTTGTATAAATGTTCAATTAGATTTACAAATGCATCCGAGAAGTTTGTGCACTTCATTAAGGTAAACAGATAGTCCCAACTTACTGAATCAAATGCTGAACTTATATCAAGACTAATAAGTGTTAAATCTTTCTTTTTCCTATTTGCAAAATCTATTAATGTTAAAGTTCTTCTTATATTATCAAAAGTATTTCTATTTACAATGAAGCCTGTCTGATCTATATCTATAATGCCGGGAATGATTGTCTTCAATCTATCAGCAAAGATATTCATAAACATTTTATAATCAACATTAAGAAATGAGATGGGCCGATAATCTAGTTGGATCTTTATTAGGTTTTAAAATTGGCGAAATAAATGTATATTGCCAAGATGGGGGGGTTATTAACTCAGTCTGGGCCAAAATAAAAACCTTATGTATTAATGAATATGTATTTTTAGAAAGGATTTTATATATCTCTGGTATAATACCATCATTACCCGGTGCTTTGTTTGATTTAAGCTTATTTATTTGTGTAATAACTTCTGTATATGA